>NC_087253.1:24565000-24865000 GCF_037042905.1 Lytechinus pictus | reverse complement strand
ATTACTCCATAATCATGATCATCTAAAAATGGATTTTATAGCCGTGATACTTGATGTCGATGGAGATCGATCATGGATCTCTCGCCAATGTACCCTTTTCCGTTTTTTTATATTATAAATTTCATTCAGTTTAATCAATGTTGAGCGATCAATTTTCTGCATAACTGTTGTATGATTTAGTGAATTTATATTGGTCATAAATGGTTAATTTTTGTTTCTGAATTTATCCACTGTATATGAGTATGTTAATACTATGATATTTTGTACGATTATTTTATTATGGATAATTATTTGTCTTTTGTGAATAGTGTTTTGTTAATATTGAATTGTAATGTTTTACAATGTACCATCACTTTGATTTTGAAATGAATTAATGATTAATAAATATTATTACAAAACAAAAAAGTACAGGCCAGTTATTACATTGTAAGGTAGGGGTAAGGGGAAATTGACACAGAAAATTAGTCTTTACCAAAATAGGTTCCATGTCATTTGCTCCGGCGATAATTGCTCCGCTGTAAATTCCACACATTAATGGAATGACTAACTTCAGTCCTGGATTTAACACTTTACCCGATCCTAAGCATAACGTAAAACCCTATTGCAACCCTAATCCTAAATCCCATGGCCCGTATCTGAAGTCTGATTTAACTTAGACCACGGTCTAACTCTGTACTAAAAAATCCGATAAATCCATAATTCATTGTTCGAAATAGACATGAAATGAAATAAAATTATGGGAAGCCAAAAAAAAAAAAAAAAAAAGTTTATATTTTACATTTCTTATGTTTAATATTTTGTTTATTTTTGCTTTCATAATGAAGAAAATACTTCAGTTATCATTCCCAGACAATTATGAACAATTTGGGTGTCATATGAATTAATGGATTGGATGTATACTGTAAGGGATTCGTGCCCCAATTGGCTCTCCATACTTAAACCACAACTTTAAACCAGGGTTTATTTTAACCAGACTTCAGAATACGGGCCTATATCTTATACGAAATAAAGCCCAGAGCAATAGTCGCCGGAGAAAATATCGTGTCACCACCAAAATAACGTATTTTTACTAATGTTTTCCCCTTTCTTTTTAATTTGCCTTAGGTGTCTCCCTGTGCAAGGGAATGAAGATGACACTGAGCTCCAGGTGGACCAGTCTGGAGACTCTGAGGTAAGGAAAAATAGGGTACGCCATCAACGGACATTTCGAGGGTTCAGACATGTCGCAAGGGACAGATTTCCTATTAAAAAAAAGCTCCGAGTGAGCGACGCGAGCGAGCAAAAATTACGACCTAGATTTTTAAATAATATTTGGGAAAAAAACATCTCATCCTTTTTCTTTCCTTTTATTTCTTGTTCTAATGATTTGATCGTGAAAGGTTTTCGAGTCCGTGGCCCCAAGCCTGCCCCCCATCTGTGCGCCAGTGTTTAAAGTAATTGATTAAAGATCAGTGAAAATAATTGATAGATGTCTATGTCAGTTGCGTTGATGGAGGGGGGGGTGGGACTGCCCAATTTCTTTTTAATCAAATAACAGCTAAAGAAGGAGAGGAGAGAGGAAATAGGTACAGAGAAAATTAATAGCTCGGAGGAAGAGAGAAAGAGAGAAAGAGAGAAAGAGAGAGAGAGAGAGAGAGAGAGAGAGAGAGGAGAGAAAAGGGGGGGGGGTGAGAAAGATGGGTAGATATATTCACATATAGATGGTATAGATAGATAGATAGATATATAGATAGATAGATAGATAGATAGATATACAGAGTAATAGAGAGAGGGGGAGGGGGAGAGGGGGAGAGGATTGGCGGTGCTTGTTCTAATCCAAATATCCCGGTGCTGCCCCCCTTTATAACACTGAAAATTATCTCAATTTCTTCCCTTCTTTAGGCTGATATACATTCGAGAATCCACGAAGCAGAAGCCGTCATCAGTGAGGCCTCCTCCTCTCGACAAAGTAAGAAAGGTCAGCTCCCCGTCTTACAAAGAGTTAGTTGATTCGATCAATCACAACTATGGAAAGCCAGCAACATCAACATCTAAAATGCATGTTTATTCAAAATGTTTTCTATAGATATGATGCATATTCATACATTCATTGTTTTCTTGACAATGCAGTGTGCTTATCTTTGTTCACAAAGTACATTTGTGCAAAATTTCTGAAGATAAAATTATGACATTGATAGATTTCCATACAAGATTGATTCCATCAACATCAACAGTGTATACAGTTGAGGTTGATGGAATTAATCGTAAGTCTTTGTAAGACGGGGCCCACGATTGTGAGTTATACATTCACATTCACTCCAGGGGTCCGTTGCAGAAAGAGTTACATTTAAACGCAAGTCAAAAAAATCAATCGCAAGTCCCAAATGCGCGCTGTTGATTGGTTGAAAATCAAGTTGCGCATGATTTTTAAAGTTGCGTTTGATTGTAACTCTTTCTGCAACGGGCCCCAGTTTAAATAAACATTTATTTTCTTCCAACTTATAATCTCCCCCCCCCCCCATCTTATGTAGGTTGAATCAAATTTTGTGTGTATGATCGAGGGACCCATTAATCCCATTTTTTGATTGGAAAAGTTACATTATAATTCCAAATAACACGCACACAAAAATCACACCAAAGTTTGTGCCACTGAAATATTTGCTTTTGAACCTTCTTAAAATTATGCAAATCCACTCAGTGGCTTCGCCTCCTCACTCACATTTATGATCACGATCTCACCATTTACAAATCATGTTGATTTTAAAAATGATGATCAATTAACCATATATATTTTTCTTGTATTTGAAAGAAAAAAAGTGTTAATATATGAACATTTTTAAAAAGTATTAAAAGAAAAAGAAATAATATGCCCTTTTCTGTATATTATATTTATATATTGACAATATTTCACGGTAAAATAACAATAAACAATCATTGCATGGGAGGGGACAGTCATAAGCACAACGGCTTGAAAAGGGACGCCCCTCAAGAAAGGCTATGGCCCTGAATAAAATCAATATAAGTCATATTTAAAATTTACAACAAAAGCAGGGCCAAAAGGAAAACACATCAAGTATGTCAAGAATAATCTAATGATAATAACACACCATGTTCATGTTTTAATAAAAGTACACAGTTTTTACAGTTTTAATAAAACTACACAGATGTACATCATTTTATATAGATTAATTTCTATTTATTTCGTCGACATCACCGGAACTTTTTTTCATTAGTGGTGTGTAACCTTTACAATTTACTTTCAGTTTGTACGTGCTGTGGGGCTGGTGTTGATATATTCCTCCTCGATACTGGCGTGCACGTCCATCACGAGGAGTTTAATCAACGTCGTGTTAAGTTCTTTTACGATGCTATTACCCCAGAAATAAACGTAAGCAACTGTAATTTCGTGTGTTTCACGTGTCTTGTTTTTTCGTTGATGATATCATCAAGAGTGAGTTGATGCAAATATTATATTCCACAGTGTTGTCTGGAATTGTGCGTTTTTGTGTCTTTCTTATGTTCTTTTCATATCTTTAATTCATTTTGTTGTTTTTGCTGTTTTTTATGCCATCAAAGTTTCTGTCAAAATACTTCCCCCGGTTTTATACACAATCCTTTTTCCACTGTTAATCATGTAATTGTATTTATATCATTGTATTATTTGATTCTGATTACCATGATTTTATACCGGTTGATGAAAAAAAAAATCAGAATTAAATAAAATAAAATTGAATTTATTTTAAATAATAACAAAATCAAATTGAATTTATTTTATTTCGAACATTAAAAAAAGAAATCGCATAATAGTTCGAAGAATACAAGTCAGATTGATATATTTATTTTTCTTGAATGATATTGTGTGTACGTGAGTTTTGATACTGGAACTCATTATTGGACAATGATGTCAAGAAAGACGAAGTTTGTTCTCTCCTCGTTCAAGAATAATTCCTCTTTAAGCGCTTTCGCTTTATAAAATAATGCTGCATACTGTTTGTTTTGAGGAGGAAGATGTGACGGGTTATGGTTACTGTCTTTTCCATATCCAATCCCCAAGCAGTTTCTCCAACTCTCATCCAGGTCCTATTGTCTTTATTATGTAACATTGTAATTGTTCTTCTTATTGACTCATTTGTTTTCTCTATGTATTTGAAATGCCAAATAAAATAATAATTTATTTTGTTAATAAGAATTTGTTTTCTTCTAAACTCTTAGGAGACCAATGACCGGTACGGTCACGGAACTGCAGCTGCCAGCGTGGTCGTAGGTCTTACTAAAGGCATTGCTCCAGGAGCAAAGTTACATAGTATCCGTGTTGCCAAGCGTCCTGATGTAGTTACATATGATAATGACAACCCTGTAGCTGAAACCTCTGATATTCTTGAGGGTAAGACAGTATACTGTCAAGTGGTAAATTATGTCGTATAGATGATACAAATTGACTTGTTTCCTGCAGCAAGAAAGAACAAAGGTAGTGTCAAACCATGGAGGTAGGAAGAAATGATCACACAGAGTGTGCATAGTGTGTTCACAGTATGTTTACAGTGTGTTAACATTGTGTTCACAGTCTACAGTGTGTGTTTACAGTGTGTTCATGTATTGTTCACAGTGTGTTCATAGTGTGTTCACAGTGTGTTTACAGTGTGTTTACAGTATGTTCACAGTGTGTTAACAGTGTGTTCACATTGTGTTCACATTGTGTTCACAGTGTATTTACAATGTTTTACACAGAAGATTATATGTGAAGGTGTGATTCAAACGTTTAAATTTAAATAATAATAGTGATATCTTATTGAGCGCACACACCGTCCAGAGATGCTCATGTGAAGATGATTTGATGATGTGAACACACTGTGCTCGACACTGTGATCAACCTGTTAATAGACTTGGAACACACCGGGAACACACTAAGATAGCACTGTGACCACAATGTGCTATACAGTGTGAACACGATGTGAACACACCATGAACACACTGTGAATACACTACGAACACACTGTGAACATAATTGTGTACCATACTAATAACACAATGTGAAAATAACGTGCACACATTAAGAACACGCTGCGACTACTAATGTGACCACACTATACTCCATACTGTGAATACATGTGACCACTTGAAACACACCATGAACATACCGCAAACACACTATAAGCACACTGTGAACGCATATGGGACATGATTCTTTTCAGTTATACTGTATAGGGTTCACAGTCGAAGGTGACATTATTCGTATCGCATTGAGTGCGTATAACATGGAAATAAACATTATGTTATGTATTTATTTATTTCCTTGTTATGTATTTTTAAATATGTAAACTCACATTGTTAGTCCTAGGACTTTTTGATGAGTATTGTTTAATAAAACCGGATTGAATTTGAATTTGAGAGGGTATAAAGGGGGAGGGGAGTTGTTGGCAAGACGATCTAAAGCTAGGTGACGTCATCATTGAATAACAGGGATTTTTCACAAGCAAGGGGTGTTTCACAAAGATTTAAGTACTGTATGATCCTCCCAATGTGGTGATGTCTTTTATAACATGTATAATGCACGCAGGCATTTAATAAGTGCGACTTTAAGTCATACTTAAATATTTTTGAAACACCCTTATAGGTGTCCCATACTTTTCTTTCTTCTTTATTCTCTCCCTCTTTTCTTCTGATTTTTGGAAAATAATGGGTGGGGGGGGGGGGGTGGTGGTTGAACCTTCCCCCTGTAGGGCCATTCGTGATAATGATTGATTTTTCCTCTCCCCCCCCCCCCCCCCTCTTACAGCTCTTGACGAGGTGCGTACGTGGAAAAATGGGAATCCAAACAGCAAGTGCGTTCTACTGTACGAGATGTCGGGGATATATAACTCGAAGATCACGGCCAAATTAAGCAGCATAGTAAATGATTGCGTCGTGGTGGTCCCGGCTGGGAATAACAACGATATTGCTTCTAGTTATACGCCTGGAAGTATGCGAGAAGTAAGTATTTATTTAAATAGTTAATCAATCCTTGTTATTCATCATTCAATTATTCATGTACTGGTGATTCATTGATCGATTCATTAATTATTTTTTATTGAATGATTGATTCATCAAGAAATGAACCAACGTTCATTTATTCATGCATTCATTTGATTAATTAGTTAATTGATCAATTAATTAATTAATTCATTCATTTATTCATTCATTCATTCATTCATTCATTCATTCATTCATTCATTCATTCATTCATTCATCCATGATCCATCGAGAGGAAGAAGATGAAGCAAAAGATTAAGAAGAGGAAGAGGAGAAGAGATACCAAAGGAAGAAGGAAAGGAAGAGGGGGATGGGAAGTATAGAGAAGGGGAAGGGTGTGAAAAAGAGGGTAGCTTTTATTCATTAATTCATATTTATTCAATTATTCATTATTCCGTTTTTTAATTCATTCAAATGGATCCGCTCATTATAGCTATACTGGTAAACAAAACACTATCATTTTTCATTTATTTATTTCATTTATTTATTCAAGTCCGTTAAAATACATTGAGCATATATATAAAAAATATCAAAAATACATTAAAAAAACCAAGGAAACAAAGATACATAGTAAGATGCAAGTATAGATTGTATAAGGATAATTACAGTACATGTATAAAAAATGAACACGAAATGGGAAGCTGCAAAAGAACAAAGCAAATGTTCTGTCGAGGCAGTCCCTATGGACAGTAAAATATAAAATTCAAGACTTGTACTGATAAAATAAACATATAATAATTAGGAAATATGATGGGATAAATTGTGTTGGATGGTTGAAAAGAAAGTTTTTCAACTTGGATCATTTCATTGTTATCATTATTATTATTATTATTATTACTATTATTATTTTTATCATTATTATTATTATCATTATTATTAATATTATTATCATCATTACTATTATTAATATTATTATTAATTATTATTATAATTGTTATTATTATTATTTCCATTGTCCACAACTTGATGTTCTGTTGGTATATTAAAAAGTAACCGGACTTCTTCCAGAAATCTAGGGTTATTGTTCTATATTCTATCAAATGGGTCCTCTTCTCATTGTTCACTTCTCTTTCTAATTCAAGACCTTCCGTAAGATATGAGCTGTTCGAAGCAAGCTTGCCTTCTGTATCGTTTCAAAGGACACCTCGACTCCTAGAACAGCCAGAAAGCTTCTGTGTCTTGTTGTCACTGTTCCTAAGGCTCCGATGACTATTGGTACCACCTTCGTCTTCACCTTCCATATCCTTCTCAGCTCCCATGCCAGATCGTTATACTTCTGTATCTTTTCCTCCTCTTTACGCCAAGCTCTGCAGTCTCCCGGAATCGCAATATCTATGATGAGACATTCCTTTTCCTTCTTCTTTAAGAGAACGATGTCTGGTCGTCTAGCTTCAATGACCTTGTCTGTCTGGATATTAAAATCCCATAAAAGTTTTACATCGTCGTTCTCTACTACAGGCTCTGCCCGATGTTCGTACCATTTTTCCGTAGAGGTAAATGGTACTTCTTGGCCAGACCCCAATGAACTGCAGATGCTACTCTGTCGTGCCTTCCTTTGTACTCTGTCTGTGCCATTTTGCTGCATTCACTCACCAGATGAGACACCGTTTATTATTATTATTATTATTATCATTATTATTATTATAATTATTATTATTATTATTATAATTATTATTATTATTATCTTAATTAATATCATTATAATTATTATCACTATGATTATTATTATTATTATTATCTAGGTTATCACAGTGGGAGCAACCAACAGAAAAGCGAAGATCTATTCCCAATCAAACTATGGATCCAGTGTGGACATATACGCCCCTGGGAGAGTAGATGTAGCATCGCACCGTGATGATACCAGCTATGTTGGAGTATCTGGGACATCCTTTTCAACGGCAGCAGTGGCAGGTACATTCAGGGGCAGATCCACCCCTCTCCACCCTGGGCCCCCGTTGCATAGAAGTTACCATTGTTACTTGCCATCCAATAGTATCTGCCATGGATACGATGATCAACATCCAATCAAAATCGAGGATTCCATGCAAGTTACCATTGAATGGCAATGTTAACATAATGGTAACTTTTATGCCCCGGCCCCCCAGGACCATTTTTTTTTTTTTTTTTTTTTTTTTTTTTTTTGGGGGGGGGGGCAGAAATTTGTGTGCACAACTGCCCCCACCACTTTCTACTCGTTACTCCTGGATCCTGGGAATATTGTAGTAATGATTGACCAAAAGAAAGAAAGAAAACAAAACAAAAAACCCCCACAAAACCATTATAAGTATGCTTTTTTGGGGGGGAGGGGGTGGTCATTATTCCATGAGATAATTTGTAACGTGCAATATATTGTCCAAATGTCCAAATTGCAAAAAAGTTCGCTTACATTACGATTTTATTTCCAGTCCATGGATTTCTTACTATGATTTTCCCTTTATCCGTCAATTTCTGAGAAATTTGAAATTGAATGTTTGAATTTGAAATCTTATTTGAATCTGAATCTGAATTTATATTTGAATTTAAAGTTGGATGTTTAAATTTGAATTTGTACTTGAAATAGTATTTGAATCTAAATTTAAATAAATTTGAAATGTAAATGTTTGTATTTGAATGCTGGAGTTTGAATTTGAATTGAATTCGAAAATGTAAATATTTTTAGCTATCAATAATTACACATTAATTATTTGTTAAGGTCCTATCCACAACAAGCTTTTGCTTTACTTTAGGTCCATCCACTTTGAATCTGCATTTATATTGTAATTATGCATACTATTTCGGAATGAGTTAAATGTGTTTGTATTTTGATTGATTTGTGGAAAAATAAAAATGAAATGAAAAATGAAATGAAATGAAATGAAATTGATTTTTGTAATTTGGATGTCTGAATTTTAATTTGACTGTGTATGTGTATCTTTTTTAACAGGAGCCGCAGCAATCGCCCTTGGCAATAATGATGTGAGATCTTCATACATCACGAATGCGGTGAAAGACTTTATTCTTACAAACTCGAGCCGAGTGACGGACTTGACAAACGACAAGGTTCCCATACAGTTTGATCTGTCACATTCTCACTTTCTCTTTAATAACACCGAACTCTGTCGACAATGTAAATGCAACGGATCCTTATAAGCCCGAGGATGAAACCACACTTCCTGCTGGAAAGATGATCAGTGTGTTCACAGTGTGTTAATAGTGTATTCACAATGTGTTCGTTGTGTGTAAGTGTTGACAGTGCATGTGTACAGTGTGTTGACAGTGTGTTTGCAGTGTATATGTTGCAGTATGTTTAAAGTGTGTTCACAGTGTCTAGACAGTGCGATCATAGTGTATTAAAGTGTTTTCACAGTGTATACACATTGTGTTCAAAGTGTGTTTGCAGTGTGCTTACTGTGTGTCCATAGTTTGTTCACGGCATGTTAATGTGTTAGAACAGTGTGTTCACAGTGTGTATGCATCGTGACCCCGTCCCCTTTGTTATAATAAGCTCATATAACAGCGCAAACATAATTTCACGCTGTGGGGCATCTTTAGTGTGAGTGATTATTGTGTGTGTACAGATCGGAGTCTGAATTGAGATTCACAGTGTTATCTGTTTTCGCATTTTAACAGTGCCCTGCTGGAAAGAACAGAGTGTCACACAGGGTTATCACAGTGTGTTCACATAGTGGACTATTTGAAAACATTATTCACACTGTTAAAATGATCAAAGTCAACAGCGTGAAGATATTTTCACACTGAGGACACCTCGACAGTGTGACTATTCACAGCGTGTTTACATGGTCGACTATGTAAATACGTGATTCACACTGCATGTTAAAACGCTCAAATTCAACAGTGTGGAGATGATTCCACACTGTGTTCCACACTGTGAACACACTGTGGCACACTCTGTGGGACACTGTGTCCTTTAAGGTGTAAAAACGATTTCACATTGTTTACCACAGTGTGAACATACTGTGAACACACTGTTGGACCAAGGAGTTACCATCTCTTCGTTGGACCCATGGTGGGACATTGTAATAATTTCTAGTAGAGACGTGGGTGTGCTCTGTTCAACAATCTATTCACATTTGAGTAATAGTGTTAGGGGCATGACAGTTATTATTTTCTTTTTTTACTTGAACACTTGAAACTTCTTAAATTGCACTTTCTTGATTTTGTATTCATAATTTATCGTAAAGTGAAGTGAAATTGACATAACATTTCGATAAAAAGGACTAATTCTGTGATTATATACAGCTCTGTTCAACAATCTATTCACATTTGAGTAATAGTGTTAGGGGCATGACAGTTATTATTTTCTGTTTTTTACTTGAACACTTGAAACTTCTTAAATTGCACTTTCTTGATTTTGTATTCATAATTTATCGTAGAGTTAAGTGAAATTGACATAACATTTCGATAAAAAGGACTAATTCTGTGATTATATACAGATATTCATGAAAAAATAAGATAAATTATCAGTTAGGATATACATACATATCGTCAGCTGGGAATCAGAAGGACACTACATGTCATTGCAGGGCAAAGATGTTATATTGAGAACCAGAAGGACGCTGTTACCGTTGACTTTGTATAGCAACAGGAATGGAATCTTTCAGCTGCAATAACGCCCTTTTGGCTCTCATTATGATATTGTAACTTGAGAAAGGGGAAGTTCACCCTGACAAAAAGTTTATTGTAAAAATAGCAGAAAAAATAATAAAAAATATTGCCGAAGATTTTGAGAAATTCATCAAATAATTAAAAAGTTATTAGAATTTTTTCAATTATTTGATTTGTGACGTCATATGCGAGCAGCATTCCTACATAGCGAATGGTAAAAAATCAATGAAATGTCATTTTCTCAGAAAATTGAAAATGGTTTTCACTGTACCTAATTTGTATATCAATAGACAATTATTTCACACCCGATCATGAATAGAAAACAAAATTAAGTCATCAGGAACCATACAAAATTTGAAATTCATGCATTCTATATTACATAACACATGGGGCAGCTGCTCGTTTATGACGTCACAAATCCAATACTTTGAAATTTAATAACTTTCTTACTCTTTAATGGATTTTCCTCAAACCTTCACCAATATTTTTTACTATTTTTTCTGCTATTTTTACAACAAAGTTTTCTTCAGGGTGAACTTCCCCTTTAATCTTGGATCGAGCTTGAAATTAACGGAGGCCTCGAAAGGGCGAACAGACAGTGGTGAGGCTACATGCCTGGCAAGGGGAGACAGACCCAACTCAGTAAACACAATGTTTAAAAGTTATACAACGCTTGTTTACTACATGAACCTGATATAAGTTGTTTAACAGTTTAAGCAACCACGTTAAATCTACTGAGAATTAAATATGAAAAAATAAATTTTGCTGTTTATTAGAGATTTCAAAGACTTATTTAAACTCTCCCCTCTCTCTTTCTCTCATCTTCTTTTTTCCTCCTCTTCTCTCTGTCATCCCCTTATCATGTCCACCTTCATTGTCTTGATACTATATTCCTCCATCTCCTTTATTTTCTTCCTTTCTCTCATTCATTTTTCTTCTTTCCTTCTTTTTCTATCTTGCAGTGCACAAAACACTTGAGTAATTTCATTATGAAGTCAAGTAATGCATGGTACATGTATAATTGATATTTGAATGCTTTATATACATACACATCCAGTATTAAGTGCAATCTTGTAGTGCAATCATGTAGTGTAATTACAGTAAAGTATAACAGGATAAACACGATAGAAGAGTTGCAAATGTGTCTCTTGCATTTTTAACGTTTTCCTTTTTTTTTTATAGCATGTTGTCCCACATGTTGTACTTGTAATATGTAATATTTGATATTGTTGGCATTGCATCTATCTTTGCTTTCTCCTCTCTCTAATATCCTTTTTCTTGTTTCCTCCAATTTTCTGTTTCTCCATTATCCTTATCCCTTTTCTCTTTTAAGCCAAGTCTGCCCCGACTGTAGGTTGATTTGAATGAATAGAGGTGGATCGGCTAGAATGTAAAATGTTGTGTGCTATGCCTATATATCTCGGTTATCTATTCGTTCGGGTCGACTTTTTGCCGGGGCGGACTTGTTCTTTTGTTAATACTTCGATGCATGTCCAACAATCTATTATATGTTTCAGTGCTCCATTCGACCTTGTTAAACGCCTTTTTGTTCAACTACACCGATTTCAGTTATTGGTGTCAGTGAAACCTGGTTCAATAAAAATTCTCCTCCATTATTTAACTTACCAAATTATTCTTTGATTAGAGCTGACCGTGTAGGAAGGAGAGGGGGTGGTGTTGCCTTTTACGTTTCCGACAATTTGAAATTCCGTACTCGAAATGACATAATATTTGAGCGAACTGAAACATTGTTTATTGAGATTGACAGCATACCTAAGAGTAAAAATATTATTATTGGCTTAATATACAAACCTCCCAATGTTGAATTTGACATATTTTATCAAAATCTGGAGCAATGTCTTGATAAACTTTCTACAGAGAATAAACATATTTATTTCATGGGTGATTTTAATACAAATTTTCTGAATATAAATAATTCTAATACCGAAAGATTTCTTCAATTAACTAATTCTTATGCTTTTTCCTCACATATAAATAAACCCACAAGAATAACTGCAGCTTCTGCGACTTTAATAGATAACATTTTTTCTAATATTCATAATGAAACAATCATCGGCGGTTTACTTTATTCAGAAGTATCAGACCATTTGCCAATATTCACGATATCCGAAACCAATTCATCTAAAAATAAATCAACAATACCTCCCCGCTATAGATTAGAAACTCCCAGAAAAATTGAATCTTTCAAACGGGACCTTTTTGAAGAAAATTGGAGTGATATTTACAATGAAAATAATGTGCATATTGCTTATGAGAAATTTAACAATAAATTACAATTTTATTACGATAAAAATTTTCCACTTGTGAGGAAGCGTCAAAATTCCCGGGAGGCCAAAAACCCGTGGATCACAAAAGGGATTCTAAAATCAATACATACTCGAAACAGTCTTTACAAATTACATTTAAAGAAACCATCACCCATAAACGTGCAAAAATATAGGAAATATCGGAACAAACTTACAAATTTAATAAGATTATCTCGCAAGATGTATTACTCAGACAAATTAACTAAAGTTAGCGCTAATTCAAAGGCGACATGGCGGGTTATAAATGAGATTATCGGAAAAAAGACAACTGAATTACCTAAAGATGGACTAACTTTAAACGGTGATAAAATCGCAGATAATTCCACTTATGCTTCACAATTCAATTCTTTTTTTAGTAACATCGGCCCCCAACTAGCAAATAAGATAGGTAGTTGCAACAATGCACATTTTACTGATTTTATTTCAACGCCATTCGAAAATTCTATTTTTCTCAATCCTACCAACCCCACTGAACTCATTAACATTACGAAATCCTTAAACTCTAGTAAGTCACAAGGACATGATAGGATAAGTACATCTATGCTTAAAGAAATTATTCATGCTATTGTTGATCCTTTAACTTATATTTTTAATCAATCTATATCATCAGGTGTTTGTCCGAACCTACTCAAAATTGCAAAAGTTACCCCGATCTACAAAAAAGATGATCCTCATGAAATAAGTAATTACCGCCCAATTTCTATACTTTGTAGTATATCCAAAATCTTAGAAAAAATAATATACACACGATTGTACAATTTTTTAAACTTGCATAATTTATTGAATCAAAATCAATATGGTTTTAGGAAAAATCACTCTACAGATTTAGCGCTAGTAAATATTTACGACAAAATTACTAAAGCGATGGCTGATAAAGAACATGTTATTGGAATATTTTTGGACCTAAGCAAAGCTTTTGATACACTTAATCACAAAATATTACTTCACAAACTACATTTATACGGAATACGTGGAAATGCACACAGATGGTTAGAAAATTATTTATCAAACAGACAACAATATGTTACATTTAATGGAATAGATTCAACCTTTAAAACTATCGAATGCGGTGTGCCTCAGGGGTCAATTTTGGGGCCGCTCCTCTTCCTATTATATGTCAATGATATATCAAATACTTCGGCCTTATTATCGTTTATCCTCTTTGCAGATGATACTAATATTTTTTATGCTCACACAGAACTAGAAACTGTAATATCTACTTTAAATGTTGAATTATGTAAAGTATCTACTTGGTTCAAATGCAACAAATTATCCTTAAATATAAACAAAACACATTTTATGCACTTTAAGCATTACAATACACATGCTGTTAACAATACAATAACGATAAATATTGATAACGTATCTCTACAGCAAAAACAACATTCAAAGTTTCTAGGGGTAACTATTGATGAAAATTTATCCTGGAATAATCATTTAAGCCAAGTCACAACTTCCGTGTCCAAAGGTGTTGGAATAATTTCCAAATTAAAATACATATTACCTGAAAAAACTCTCTTTTTACTTTATAATGTTTTGGTGCTTCCTCACATATCATATTGTAATATAGTTTGGGGTAATTGTGGTAAAACGAAACTTAATCCGATTTTCTTATTACAAAAAAGAGCAGTCCGTATTTGCACAGGATCACAATATCTTGCTAGATCCAATCCTTTATTTTTTAAATTAAAAACATTAAAAATTTCAGATATAAATACATTTCATGCTGCTATATTCATGTTCAAATACAAAAAGGGATTACTTCCCCCTTCCTTTCAAAATATGTTCACCCTGAACAACACCATCCATTCTTATCCAACACGAAACTCCACAAACTTTCATTTAACAAATCCAAAACTAATAATAACACACAAATCAATTAGACATTACGGTGCGGATTTGTGGAATGATTTATCACATGACATTAAGCTATGCACATCACTTTATTCATTCAAAGCTGTTCTGAAAAAAAAAACGCTGTCAAGCTATAATTTCTAAAATCTTTCTGTGTACCCAAACAACTGATAATCCCCCCCCCCTTGCACATGCACACTCGCACACCTGCACTTGCACTTTCACTTTTATCAACGTTATTAATCTTATCTCAATCAAATTTCTCTTCTCTATCCACTTTTGATATATTCCTATTATTTTGTGCAATAAAAGATAGTCTCTTTTATTGCACTATACAGTCTGGTTTTCTATCCCCTTTCCTTTCGAGGCCTCCATCGCTTTCAAGCTCCAAGCTTAAGATGGAGGTCTCCCACATTTCTATATATATGTTCAGTAATTAAAAAAATGTATATAGATATATAATTTCACAGTACAGTTGATATTTTATAATGATTTATGTGCATTATTCATTATGTTTAAAAAAATATTTGCTTATTATGTAATATTGAAAAAAAATGTTATACTTGTATATTCTTTGTTTTTTGTTTAGAAATGTGGAAATAAAATAAATCAAATCAATCAATCAATTTATCGTTCTCTTTATAATCCAATAATACACAATGCTACTCAATGATTTTGCCAATTGTTACGCATTTCTTTTTCCCTGTTCTTACTGTTTCCGTTTCATACTAACTTGTTAAATATTTATTGATTTTTTTACCAACCTAATTCCATATCGCCACTCATTTATATTATGTTTCCTGCTACTTTTGCAAGGTCGAATGGAGGTCACTATGTATTCTGTATTGACTGGCTGTTTTCTTTATTTTTATTTATATATGATATATACCTTGTTTGTATTGCGTTTTTTGTCAATTTATATGTCATATTTTTTACCTTGTACTAGCATTTGTAATTCAGTCTTTGGCTGCAATGAATGTTTCTTGATGTATCAATAAAGACCATTACTATTATTATAAACCATTTAAACGACTACTGTAATGTTCAACGGCGTTGTATAAAGATTTTGTAATAACAATAATAATGATAATGGTAATAATGATAATGATAATAATAATAATAGTAATAATAGTAATTAAATAATTACAATAATAATAATAATGATCACAATAATAATAATGATAATAATGAAAATAATAATAAGTATTTCCATTATCATTATTATTATTATTACTTGATATAATTATAATCATTATCTTTATTATTATTATTATTAAGATTTTAATCAAAGTTTTTACTTTTTATAATGCCACATTTTGGTTGTCATCCCCTCTCCTTGTGTTGTAATGAAATAGGGTAGTGGTTGTACATTTTATCATCAAACTTGCTGCTGTACATTGTATTCCAATTTTACTGATCTATTCGATTTGTTTTACCTTATTAAATTTTTAGAGCGTGAATGTGCAATAAATGCGATGAAAAAAAATCAAATTAATACATAATGTGTCAAATTAAAGATATCTGTTTTTCTTTCGTATATTCTCTCTAAGAATTTGAAGGAAGAGAGTAAAGGAGAGAGAGAGAGAGAGAGAGAGAAAGGGAGAGGGAGAGAGAGAGAGGGGGGGGGGGGGAGGAGGTGACCTGGATGGGGCTATATAGGTTATTGTTCTTTTTCTTAGGGGGCGATAAACCGATGATGTTTTTGTAAACGGAACGGAAAATACTAATAATGGATCGCCGTATAGGCCTACCTTTATTATTAAAACCTTATGAAAAACGAATCAAACACAGCGAGTGATTGATTTCATTGACTCGCTTATTTGCATAAAGGCCAGGATTTGTGCTTATGAAAATACACGATGGGGGGGGGGGGGAAATAACCTTTTATTTTATACCGATTTTGAAGAATTATGTTAAAGGCTTGTTTCATATATTTATATGATTTTTTTTCATTAATTATAAATGCTTGTTTTTGTTTTTATACTTTTTATATTTTTAACTTGACAAATCTAGCCATATGAAAATACCGTATACTGGTAGCATGGGGGGGGGGGGGGTGCCCAAATTATTTTTCTATTATGATTCTGGAAAACACATTAAATTGATGAATGAGTGCTGCCTCTGGTGAAAGGTCCTGACATCTCTGTCCATCGAAGATTGAAGATCTCATATGAGGGGGGGGGGGGGAGGGGGGGGGGGGGTCAGTCACTATATTGCTGTACACACGCGTGACCAAGGAATTTTCAAACACCCCCTAAACGAGTTTTTCTCTGTGTGCAAAAATAACCCCCTAAACAAGTTTTTCGCGGGCTTTATTTACACCTTTTGGCCCCTAAACAAGTTGTCACCAAAATATGACCTCGGGGCAGCGGCGTAACAGGGGTCGGTGGCCAGGGGGGGGGGGGGGGTGGGGGCAAGAGCCAAAAATTTCCCGGTCATATCATGGTGTGAACAGGTGTAATGGTGTAATGAGGCGACTATTTTGAGAAGGCCAGATATTGCGTATCGGGCAGAATTTATCTTTAAAAAAAAAGTTGCGAGCGAGCGAGCAAATATTTTGACCTTTTTGATACAAAAATCAAATTTTGTGATAGATTTTGACATGATATCCAGAAAATAATATATTTCACTCTTCTCTCTTTAGATTCCTTTTTTGTGGTCTGTACGCCACTGTGAACAGGATTCTTTGCGGCAGTAGCGTGAAGAGTACACCTGCACACGCACTCACTTGCACACACTTCATCTTGCCCCTTTTTCTTCCCCCTTTCCTTTTATTATATTTTAAGCAATATAAGTGACATCACTTTTAAATAATAAAGACCCGGTATTTCTATTATGGTTTTCATGTAGCCTTCTCTTTTCCCCTGGCTGCTATTATTTCAAGCGTTCAGCTTACGATAGCTGGCCTCTGCATTTAAATTTATTTGTTATTGTTTACATGAATTATGTCTATATCTACTTAACTACTATACAATTGTCACCTTTGTAACTTGATCATTATGTATATGTTTGATTTTATATCATTGTTATAAATTTGTAATTTTGATTTATTAATAAATGCAGAAATACCTGCTCAAAAAAAAGAGTAAAAAAAAACGAGGGGCGCAGTATAGCACATGTGCTAAAAAGCTGCTTTATATAAGTCCCGAGCGAGCGAAGCGAGCGGGAAAAAATCACCTTTTCATGAGAATCTAACTTTGAGCTATTTTTTTTACATTATATTCAGTAAATAAAATCATATCCTACACTTTTCCTTTGCTTTTCTTTCCTCCTTTTTTTGTTCTTGTTTGCAAAACTCTTTGGGGCCATGGCCCAACCCTTCCATACGCAGTGCTGTGCGGTTGGGGTCCGGGGCGGAGCCCCCGGAAATTCTTGATATCAAAGCCATTTAAACCTCGCAGATTGCCGCTATTTTAATCAAATCGCGGGCAATATACATAATAAAGCTTTTACACAACACATTTATTCAACCCAGTTGCGTAATGAACAAATATTTTGAGGGGGCAAAACATAGCAATGTGGGAAAAATTTGTAAAAAGTCGCCAGCGTGCAAAGCGAGCTTGAAAAAAAAATTGCCTAATGAAATTAAATTCTAATTATGTGATAGATTTTCCCATTATATTCAGCAAATAGCACATTTCATTGTTTCCATTCATTTCATTATACGTTAATTGTCTCCTATAATTTCTTTTATTTCCTCTTGGGTGTGGAACCAAGACCCCCCCCCCACGCCTGTATGTCAGTAATTGAACGTGATTGAACGGGGCCATTATAGAGCCATTTGAAGGTTATAAATGAAGAGCCCCTACTGCGTGGGCCCCGGTAGCTTATTTGCATAAAATTTAGCAAGCTTATAGCACAATGTTGTATGCAGTCCATCTTTCTTCCCGCTCTTTAATTTCAATCATCGGCAGCCCGGTTGTGTTATTAATATTTTTTCTTGTCCCTTTTCTTTGTTTTCCAATTTAGCTTTTGACTAATTCCATTCTACCTTCGTTTCCCGCTATTGTTTGCCAATTTGTTATCTTTTAATTTATTTCCCACCGTGTTATTGCATTACATAGGCCTATTTCGGAATGATTTTTTTTTTCTCTCAAATGTTCTTCTTTCGTACATTTTCCCGCTTTCCTTCCTTTTCCATTAAAGAAATATGTTTTTTCTTCGTTTTCTTTTCGCTTTTCCCTTTCCCTTTCCTTTTCCCCGTTTCTTCCCATTTCCCTTTCTTTCTCCCTCCCTTTTTTCTTTTTCCCGTTTTTCTTTTATTTTCCCGGTGAAATCCGCCAGGGGGAGGGGGGCAGCTTGCCCCCTGCCCCCCGCGCCTGTTACGCCACTGCCTCGGGGAAAAAGCTGTGTATAGCAATATATTTGACTGCCCCCCCCCCCCCGGGAACAGAGATACAACAACCATCTCATCTCACAGCCATTCATTTTGCCCCCCCCCCCCAAAAAAAAAAAAAAATTGTCGACAAGAACAGCCGGCGTTTGCAATACTTCGTCAAATTCCCATAAAGAAACAGCATCATCGGGAAAGAACAAGAAAACAATATTCTCATTGTTCTATGTTACTTGTTAAGATGTGAAATTGGCTGAATAAGATTTCATATGTGTCTTAAGATTCATGAGTCGTGTGAGTCCAAGTTTACTTCCGTGGACTTGATTAAAGTTGAATTAAGAAGACGATTCCAAATATTGAGATATTTACATTAATAGCAACCTTACAACCCCCCAAACACTAATAGGTGATTCGACCCCCCATTTTCTTTTTTCAAAATAGTGAATTTGAACGATTTATCCCTACCCATTTTCCCTGAGTTCGCTCCTGCAATGCCTACCGAGACGGGTGTTCTTTGAGTGTGACGTCACCGGGGGGTATTCGGTGCCGTTTTGTGTACTATGCACGTACTCCTTCATATGGAATAACTGCAGTTGAAGTTGTATCTGCGAGCCATAGAACTTGCAAAGAGGAAATGATTAAAATATTTGTGGCCGTACTATTATTCCAAATATGTGAATTCCCTCAGAATGATACCATAGACCCTAAAGGAATAACTTCAAGGTGAATAATATGAAATTTGATCGAGATCTTCTCACCAGTCGATAACGTAGCAGACGTGTTATTATGACATATTTATCCGCGTGTGACGCGGCTCTTGCAAAAAAACACAGTTGGTTGCGGAATTGCTTTGTGCCGACCGGCCGCCCGCTCCGGCGCAGCTAGCTGTCGAGCGACCGTAACGTTCTTGTTGTCTTCAACCATAGAGATGTATACTAATTACTATATATATCTTTCTGTCTTCAACTCACTTGCGAATTGCGTTTGTATGTGTGACGTACGGTGACCCCTAGCGTAATTAAATATAGAAAACAACTCAGAAGGCCGAGAAAGAATACTATATACGTTTGGTTCAAGATTGTTCTGTGGAATGAGCTATGAGTGGAAATGATCCAGAGGATATAAAAGTGGAGTCAAAGACAAAAGAAAAGAAGAAAAAACGCCAGGGGATCGCTGCACGGCCATGAACTAAGTCGACATACCAGACCATAACAATACACTCAATGCCTAGCTGGGTGTTGTGTGTGCTAGTATTATGCGTTCAGCGCGCGCTGAGCTCGCCGCCGGAATTACTTTCCAGCTACTCACTTGATTGAACATCGTGATAAAATAAATGAGAAATAATGAAAATATCATTCAATAACTCACTGTTTGCTATCTTACATCATGATTGAAGAGTTCATGGTGGTTATTCATACTGTTTTTTATACAGGGAAAGTAAAGATTTGTACATATCAGTCATATTTGTTTGATTTGAGTTGCTTTGAAAAAAAATTGTAAAATATCTTTCTCTCTCTGCATAGCATTTCTGTATGACATTCAGGCACCTCTTATACTAAATTCCCCCCGGTGACGTCACACTCCGAGTGACTTTTCTGTACACTCGTCTCTCGGGCTCTGACAGGTGGCTAATTTCATAGACTTTCAAAGCAAAATATCGAGAAGGCAGAGGATTTTTGTGACATGCTATCTGTTTGAACAACTTATATTACTATATATTGTATGTAGAACCTATATTTATGGAAACTCACCCCCTTCTTAATTCAACTTTAATACTTCAGATGTCATGGCAGTAGTGTTACACCTTTTTATATAACCCTCAGGGAGTCTTTTGGAGATACTTTTGTGTTTTGAACGTGCTTTATCTTGGATTATGTGACCGTTTTCGTATGAGGATATTTTGTGTTTCATCTTGCTACCTACTCACTGTTGTTTGAGTGCATGTATGCATGCATGCAGCTACCTCTACAAGGCGCAGCCCTTTGATGTCCACTCAGCCATAATATTGAGTAATTAATAACTTTTGTCCTACGCAAAGGGAGTGTTTGGCACTAACAATAACAATTATACAAAATACTTTCACTTCTATCACCACATATACGCAATCATCTATTTTTGCCGTTTGGATGTTCTCTCCTACTTTTGTCCACTTTTCTGCACACATTTGTCCATGCACATTATCACTCTCACTTCCCTGCTTACACTAGGACTATCAACATTCTTTTATCCTGATGACATCGTCGATATTGTTTTATTTTCTCTAGCTCTGTCTCTCTACACACCGTACATGTGTGTGTTCATGGACCTACTACTCTAGTCCATGGTGTGTCCTAGAAGCTGTAGTCTTCCGCATCAGACGTATACCTTGTGTTTTTTTTTGTACAGCATCAGAATTGTGATAATTACACTTGCTTATATCATGGACCTACTTATAGCGCTCAACATCAGAAGTCTCTAAGCGCTCTTCGTATGCAGCAGAACTACCCTGGCTTTAGCAGAGCAGCTGTTACGCGTTCAGCGTTTCAAGGAATAAATTCCTGCCAGCTAGGTTACCTCACCCATTTACCTCTCCTGGGTTGAGTGCAGCACACTGTGGATCAATGTCTTGCTAACACAAAACTGAATTTGTACCAGCTACAGTCATTCTCACTTTTGGACATGGTATATGTACTATACAAGTGCTTCATGGACCCTCCAGGACATTATATACTTTGGCCGAGTCAATTAATGAATAAGATGTAGGCATAGACTATGTAAAACTCGTTTGTGTGAGTGTGTGAGTGGGTTGGGTTGTGAGGGTGTGTGTGTGTGTTTGTGTGCGTGGCTCACATATATGTCATGAATTTTGTTTTCTATTATTTGTTAATTTCATGTTTATGTTCTTTCCATGTCTCATCTGGTTTTGAATATGTTACTATCAAATCGTTTAAGCGCGTAAAATACTTTCGCTCCCGGATTTTATATTATCATAATTCTGTGGCCACCTTTCAAACAACAATATACCAGGCACATAATCAAGTCTTTTTTCGTCTTTTATTGTCTGGCGACGTTGAAACAAATCCCGGTCCGAACTATAAATTCCCTTGTGGTCATTGCAAGAAACCCGTTAAAAATAACCAAAATGGACTGTTGTGTACCACTTGTCAAAAGTGGTATCACACTAAATGCCTCGAGATCTCTTTAAAGGAATATACTAGGCTGTATCAAAACCCAAATGAGAATTGGATATGTTTAACCTGTTCATTGCCGCCATTTTGTGACTCCATTTTTACACAATCCTTTATTGATGTTCAACCCACCTCAACAGTTAATGCACCTCCTATCCCTGAATTTAACACACCTACTGGAATTGATAAGGCTGTTTTATACAAATCATTTAATAATATATTTAAAGCAAAAGGGTTGCATTTCGTTCATTTAAATATCAGATCCATTTTATATAAAGTTCCTGAACTACGCGTCCTTCTCAATGAAAGTAGAATTTCAGTAATTGCAATTACTGAAACATGGTTGAATTCGTCCATAAATGATGAAGAAATTTATATCGATGGTTATTCTATATTAAGACGAGATCGTGCAGGCGACCATGGTGGTGGGGTCTGCCTTTATATTAAAAATGATATTGCATTTAATCTAAGAGAAGATCTTACACCTGATGGTATTGAATCATTGTGGATCGACATTCTATTACCACATACAAAGCCTATTATATACTTTAGGTGTAGTCTACAGACCCCCGAGAGACAATCACTTTATTGATTCTCTCCCTGATATATTGGACATATTAACAAAAGATGATGAGGTTATACTTTTAGGGGACATGAATATTTGTCTATTACAACAATCAGCACTGACCAAAAGATACAAGAATATTTTGAATTTATATGGTTTGAGCCAACTTATAACGAAACCCACCCGAACTACACCTACCACTTCTTCATTAATAGACCATGTAATTTGTAGTAAAGAAGAAAATATTTGTCAAAGTGGTGTTTTTGAAATTGGCTTAAGTGATCACTTTTTAACGTATTGTTCAAGGAAACTTATCAGGCCTGTATTCGGGCAACATAGAACTATAAGCATTCGATGTATGAAAAACTATTGTGAAAATGATTTTAATTTCGTTTTATCTCAAATCAATTGGTCTGTTATATTTGAATGTAATGAAGTAAATATTGCTTGGTCACACTTCAAAAGTATTTTCATGTCAGTAGTTGATAAGTGTGCGCCTCTAAAACAAGTAAGAATTAAGCAAAGAACAGAAAGATGGATGAACAGTGAAATTATTGGTTTGATAAGACAACGAAATATAGCTTTCAGGAAAATGAAAAAGGATATTGGTAATTTAGAACTCGAAAGGAAATTTAAGCTATTGCGAAATGCGGTACAAAGAAAAGTGAGGAAAGCTAAAGACGAATTTTTCCAAAATCAAATTGAAGACAATAAACATGATTCTAGGAAATTATGGAAGAATCTCAAAGAGTTAGGTTTAAAAAACAAACAAAAAAATATTCAGAAAAGTGTTATTAATATTGAAGGGGAATTATGTCATGATAATCTAAAGATAGCCAACGAATTCAACAATTATTTTACAACAGTGGCCGATAAATTAGCCTGTGAGCTCCCCATTACGGACAGAAGTGAGTTTGGGGCCGACAGTCCTAATTTGAAAAAACTATACGACAATAAAGGTATACAAAGAGGCTGTTTTAATTTTTCTCCTGTCACAGAAAAGATTGTATTAGATGAATTATCCAACTTGAAAATATCAAAAAGTACCGGACTTGACTTGGTTCCTGCTAGATTTTTAAAGGATGGTGCAAAAAACGTCTTTATACCTTTAACTTACATTATTAACCTATCTATTTCAACTTGTACCTTCCCTGATGAAATGAAAATCGCTAAAGTCACACCACTACACAAAAAGAAAGACAAAACTCACGTTGGCAATTATAGACCTATTAGTGTGTTAAGCATAGTGTCGAAAATTTTGGAGAAATGCGTGTATTCTCAAATTGAGAAATACTTTAAAGAATACAAAATCATTTATGAATTTCAGTCTGGTTTTAGGAATGGTTATTCTACTGAAACATGTTTAATTCACTTGTTGGATTTTGTTAGGAATGAAATTTCCATAGGCCGTTATGTTGGCATGGTTCTTCTTGACTTACAAAAAGCATTCGATACGGTTAATCATGAAATACTCTTAAAGAAATTAGAAGTGATGGGTTTGAATTCAGCATGCTTGAATTGGTTTAGGTCTTACTTGACCAATCGCCGTCAAGTGGTATCCATGCAAAATGTACTTTCATATTCTATGCCTATAAAGTGTGGAGTTCCACAGGGGAGCATATTAGGTCCCATTCTTTTTATGTGCTATATCAATGATATGTGTATTTGTGTTGATGAAAGTAAATTACTTGTATATGCAGACGACAGTGTTTTACTCTATTCTGATACAAGTCCTAAGCTGATCGGTGAAAAACTTAGCTTAGAATTATCAAATTGTGTTAAATGGATGATAGATAACAAGCTTAGCTTACATGTTGGTAAGACTGAAAGTATTTTGTTTTGTTCGCGGGGTAAGTCTAAGCATACAGATGATTTCAATATATACTATAACAATCAATTAATTAAGAGACAGAATTCCGTGAAGTATTTAGGCCTGATATTAAATAGTGATCTCTCATGTACATCCATGGTTGACGCTATTGTCAAAAAAGCTATAATGCTCGCTTGAAATTTCTATACCGGTACCAAAATTGCATGAATACGAAATCCAGACGCATTTTAAGCTTTTCATTAATACAGTGTTTATTTGATTATGCTAATGCAGCATGGTACTGCAGTCTTGGAAAGGGTGATCAAAAAAAGTTTATAATTATTCAAAATAAGATTGTTAGATTTATTACTTGCTTACACCCAAGAACACATGTTGGGAAGAATGAAATCGAAAAAGCTGGCCTTCTTCGCATAGACTTGAGGTCGCAACAACTTATACTTCACCATGTTCATAAAATTTTATATTCAAACGAATATCATTACATATCAAAAAATTTTACACGGTCATCTAATATTCACGGGCATGAAACAAGAAATAGTCTGTTTAACTTTGTTGTACCTATGAGAAAAGGTCAAATTGGTAACACATTTTATTATAAAGGTATACATTTTTGGAATTCCCTCCCTAATCATGTTAAATCGGTTAAGACTTTTTCACAATTTAAAAGAGTATTGAAACAACACTTTAAAAACGTCCCCACTCTGTAATGTTAAATATTGTAGTCTTATATATAACTATTTAGATATGATTTTTTTTAATAAACTTGTCTTACATTGTTTCATCATCTTTTGTTGTTTGCGTGAAAGTTTGATGTCAAACTTATTTGTACTTTTTCATATCTTAGGTTTTACGATTCATGAATCTTGTATTAGTTACGATGCATTTACCGCTACCTAAAAATTGATTATTAGTATAATTCTCATATGTAACTTAGAAGTAATGATCGTTTACTCAACCTTTTTTTAACAATTATTTTAATCATATTTTGTTGACTGCGTGTTTTTCATGGCAAACTTATTTGCTTTTGTCTTTTTATATATTAAGTTTTACAATTTATCGTGTTAATTTAGTGGTCTAGACTTAATTTATGTAGTTTGTAGATTTCTATAGGTGTTTTTTTCATAGATGTACATTGTCTTCAATTACTGATGTAAGGACCCCATTGGAAATAAGCCATCTCGGCTTTCATGGGTTATCCTGTCAAGGTATACACTTCTGTTAATATCTTCTTGTACTTGTTCATAGTTGCCTGACAAATAAAATCAATCAATCAATCAATCAGTGGGATAGTAATTTAGTTTTCTTTGTTTTAAGATATAGTGCTCTTTTCCAAAGAAAAGGTGGATTTTTATTCCTATTGTGCCCCCCTCCCCACTTTCAACTTCGCTCCGCCGCCCCTGTGTAAGCCTAGTCAAGTTGCATTATGGCATACGTGGGAAGGCCTTGGAGTGGTTCAGGAATTACCTCTCTAACAGAAAACAATTTGTTTTTCTTAATGACCATTCCTCCAATTTGTGTAATATTAGTTGTGGTGTGCCACAAGGAAGTATTCTGGGACCCCTCTTGTTTATTTTATATATAAATGATTTTTGCAGAGCATCTGACATTTTATCTTTCATTATTTTTGCTGATGACACAAATCTATTCTTCTCTCACAATGATCCGCTTACACTTGTTAACATAATAAACTCTGAATTAACTAATATTTTGAATTGGATCAGAGCTAACAAATTATCAATTAACCTTCAAAAAACTAAATACATTTTATTCAGTAATACCATAGATTCCTTACCTTTTGACATTTTTATTGACGATTTTCAACTGGAAAGTGTCTCCTCAATTTAATTTTTGGGAGTTCACGTAGATAACAAACTCTCCTGGAAATGCCATATTGATAATATTTGTAAAACAATATCCCGAAATAAAGGCATCATAAATAGGTTGAAAACGTTTATTCCTGTAACTTCTCTACTTACATTATATTCTTCTCTTATATTACCATATATAAACTATGGGATCCTTGTTTGGGGCAATACCCACCCAAGTTTACTTAACAAAATATTATTATTACAAAAAAAAAGCCCTTCGTATTATTTTATTCTCACACCCCCGTTCTCACACTAATCCGCTTTTCCTTGATTACAAAATTTTAAAGGTTCAAGACTTATACCAATTTTTTTTCTCAAAATAAAAATTTTCATAGGTATCTATACCAGACAAGCCGATAACTTTCATCTGCCTATCTTAAGAACTCGTTTTGCGCAAAATACTTTTATTTTCACCGCCCCCAAATTTTGGAATTCACTCCATACAGATGTTCAACAGGCCCCCTCTATCCACTCCTTTAAGAGAAAACTAAAAAAAATTATGTTACTGTCTTACCAAAGTAATCAATTAGTTCGTATCTTTTTTAGTAATATCTAAGCACGCTATTAAGTCACGCTCTCTTTGATCCACGTTTGCACTCTCGTTCTTGGCCCCCCCCCCTTATCTCTCTCTTTCCGACCCTTTCTCTCCACATAATCTGTGTCTGTGTGTGTTTGTGTGCCTCCCTCTCTCCCCCTCTCTCTCTCTCTCTCTCCCCCCACTTATATTCGCCCTCTCTCTCCCCCTCGCTCCCCTTTCAGTACTTTATTCCTTCTCTCTGCCCTCTATTCTTCATCATGTCTTTGTTTTCTTTTTAGTTTTTAGTATCGTCCCATATCTCTGTCATCTTTTTATCATTTCTCGCTATTACTCACCATCTTTTTATTATTTCCAATATTCTATTTCAACCTATTGTATTTACACCTGCAAATGAGTCCGATTTCTCAAATGTTTAATATACTTTCTTAGGGGATCCACGCTCTACAAGCAATGCTTTTTAGTGGATCCCCTCATTTCCATATCAGATTGTGTCAAAACTATTTTACAAATATTTTGGAACCTGCAATTGATTTGTAATCATTAATATCATATTTCTTTTGTATTTGTTTATATTTATAATGTATGTTTGATTTGTATTTGCTTATGTTGATAATGGATATGGAAAATAAACTTGAACTTGGACTTGAAGTGATTGTGAATTCAAATATTCAATAAGAACCCCCCCCCCTAGTTTTTACATCATAAACGCTAGAAGAACAATATAATGTTTGATCCCTCATTTTCTGAATTCATATGTCAGACTGAACTTGGCAGGCGCAGGGTCAGGGAGGGAGCTGAGGCATAAAATCAGAGTTATTACTACTCTGCATAAAATCAAGGCCCTATTATATATAGGGCTTGCATAAAATGCTTTGCCGCCCTCTGTTGTTCATTGACATTTTATAAAATGGCGCGCTACATGCAGAAATGAATGAAGTGGAAAGTCAACATCCGTTTACGAAATAAATGACGAGTATTCATAGCTTCAGCCCCAAAACAGGTCAGCATAGTCCTCATATTATATCTGTGATTTTCTTATTTAATATGTACGTTGTCATGTTGCGTCTATTAACTGTAACCAGCAGCCGGCTACCGGCCAGGCTTAGCCCCCACTGCCGCGCCGGATGTGCCGGGTGCGCTGCCGCTGGGGTGGGCCGGCGCCGGCTGTGTGGCTCTGAGCTCTGGTAACTCGGTCCACTCGCGCTCGCAGCGCCTACAAATTAAGTTACAAGTAACGTTAGATCTACAAGTACCACTGCACTCGCTTGATGGTGAAAGTTAAGGATGGGACTCATGTAAGTGTCATGATTAAGTATTTTTAGAAAAAAATGTGGTCCAGACTCCAACTTTTTAATGTTACTGTTAGGGCCTAGATCTGGGGGGCGTTTCATGAAAGGACTTGCAAGTTGCAGTAGAGCCTAGAGGCGCACGGCCAATATTGGAGACTCATGTGGGAGATTATCTCCAATATCAGAGACTTTTGTAAAGAATTTGGGTATCCAATTTCAGAGACAGTCTCCAGTTTTGGAGTCCAATTTCCTTTGTTTACATTTGCTGCAAAAGGATTACCTTGGCCATGTTGGCGGCAGATAAAAATGTGATAAGCAGATTCCTCATGAAAAATTACCCCTTTTCACCGTCAATATTCACCGTCTACTTTTGTTTTGGCAAAAAGAAGCTGCTGAAAACTGCTTATCTAATAAAAGAGAGCCAATGGAGTATATATTACTTTTTTTTTTCTCCACTCACCTCTTTTAGATTTACCAATACCACATTTGCTTATTTACAATGTATACTATGGTTTCTTCATTAATAGTAAATACACCCCCTCTCTTCTATATTTGCTTTTACCTTTTTAGGCAATTTGCTTCCTCTTTTTCACATATACTTTTTTTTTTTTTTTTTTTCCTACTGTATAGTCCTATGTTTTTTCCCGTCACACCTAGCGGATTACAATATCAGTTACACCATATGTGTATAAGCTTTTTCGGTATTGATATTTTCAATACCGGTATTACTAATTGCTTCAATACCGGTATACCGACTAATACCGGTGTAAATTCCCAATTCATTTTGATTGTGCAAACAGTGTCCAATGTTTGTTTAGCCCTGATATGGCCTCGGATAAAGAGTGGATGCTTGCGGTCAGCTGAGGAATGCTCAGCATGGTCCGTTCTCATTGACAGAAACTTTCTCAAACATATTTTCATAGATTAAAAAAAATTAAAAATGACGAAGTTGAGACTTGTCTTGAGCCTTGCAAGTCACCACTAACCTTAGATTTTCAAATGGAAATAATCATGATTTGTTTATTAAAGAGAGATTAGAAAATGAGAAATTATCGTATTTCAAGTCCCAACTATTATAAAGACCTGAGCAAAAAGTTATACGATCATGCTCTCTCCCGGCCCCACCGAGACGGCGAGAGAGAGTTACCTGTGCACAGTGCACGTGCGCGAAATTATCTCAGCAAGCACGTGGTACAATTTATTAATCCTATCTCCATGCTGAAATGAATTAGATGTAGTCAAGTTACCAAATGCTATACCGCACCTACTCACTGCTATTTTGCTAAACTTGTGTACATGCCCCAAGTTCCAAGCACCAAATTCCCTGCTGAAACAGTCAAGGAGATTTGCGTGATTTTCCCTTCACCGATTTGGCCCCACTCATTCACATTTAGATACGCCCCTTTTTTACCACTCACATCAACACGTGTTCGTCGAAGGTTCAAAGTTTGTTGACCTCAAATTTTGACATCTCGTAAATAACTTTTCTTATGTCCATTGTGTTGAACCCCCCCCCCCCCCTCTTAGCTAACTCCCTTCAGGCCATGTTTTCTCCCTCTTGTGAATCTCCACATGTTGTCTAAAAAGTAAAAACCTCCCCCTTGACTTCTTATCCCGCGGCCGCCTCTTTCTCACTCTTTTTTCTTGATTTTGTTTTTCTTTATCTCCCAGCCCCTTAATTCCTCACTCTCTCTTTCCCATCGGCCCATCCTCTCCCCGTCACCACCCCTCTCTTACCACAAACAATCAACATCCTCCTCTTCTCCGAGTCTCGATCTTCCCCCCTTTTTTCTATTTCTGTCTTTTGCCCCCCCCAAGTCCTGGTCATCAATACTTTTTCATTTTAATAATGTCAATTCTATCTTTCACACATGCCAAAATTGAGTTGATCATCTTATCACGCCACCAGTCCATCATAAATTTAAATTAAAATCAATCCAATAGTTTATTTCATTTTATTCATGACCGCACATGCACAAAAAGGATACATCACCCATCACAAATCACACAAATATTCCAGCCATTTTCTTCCATTCACGATCACTTCACAGATCATTTTCAAAATAAACCAAGAGGGATGGCGTAACATTTTGTTTCCATGTTTTTTATTTATTTGTTATTATTTTTTATATTTATGTATGTATTTTTTTTTTGGGGGGGGGTGTCAAACGACTTTTGTAGCAGGCTGTATAAAAGTAAACTTGTCATAATTGAAACAAGTTAAGAGCAGTCCGAGAAAAAAAACTTTCACTAAGAAAAAAAAAGTGTTAATCCATGTGGTTTGTCTGTCGATGCCCAGCACCCCCTCCCTCCCCCCCAAAAAAAGAGTTAAGAGCAGTCCGAGAAAAAAAAACTTGCATAAAGAAAAAAACAAGTGTTAATCCCTGTGGTTTGTCAGTCAACGCCCCAAGGTTGATACTTTGTTGAAGACACCACGTGGTCAAAAGGCAGGCTGGGGAGTGTTTCAAAAAGAGTTTTGTCGGTGATTTTGTTTGTTTATAGAGGGATGTTACAAGCTATGACAAACCCTCGCATGTGATTGGCGGAAAGCAAATCTGTTGTTGAAACCACTGAAAAATCTTCATAAAATGCTCCCCATCTCGATCGGCTTCGTTTGTTTTCTGTAGCTGTGTGCACAAGTGCATGCAGCCGATATGCACCCCATGTAGGCCTAGCTACGTAGCGGTGGGGCCGAGGCCTTATGCAGCGGCTAGCGGAGCTCAGACATTAGTTCAGGGGCGATGTATTCATTTCGAGGTTAGATTATCGGATTCTGATTTCATTAAATACACGTGTACACGTGTACACGCACGGTCAAGTCAGTGCACGTGTACTAAATTCCATCACCGTGTACACGGTAGCATCTGCATAAAGCTTGCATGGGACTACAAAATCAGTGAACAAGCTCACAGCCTCACATTAAATCATAGTTCTCAGACACTGCACATATTCTAATTACTAATATGTCAATATATTTCAATTAATCTAGAGTGAGTTCACTTCCAAAATCGCCGATTTAATCCACATACATTCTGGAGACTCAAGTTTTTGTACCACGAAATGGGTCTGCTCCGCCTCCGGTCTCGAAAGTGTTGCTCAATCACACTCATAGCCAATTTGAGAATCACCAATTGCAACAGCGATCATTGCTACAACTTACGTGTTATACGCTCGTACACATGTGCTACAAGCCTACAAACAAACGCTCCTCAAATTGGCAACAAAATAATGAAAATCGATCGATAACTTCAGTTACACTTAATTCTGCAGCGATCTGTGCATGCACGTACGGTACAGTATACAAAATGCGCATCCAACGAGCGTCGGCGCTAGCAGGGCCCTGCACTGATTTTCTTTTGCATTCTTTATTAATTTAATGCGCTGCTAAGCTGAGTAAACTTTTAATTTGCACCAATTTTTGTGGATTGATACTTCAAACTTCTCTGGTAAGCTTTAAAACCGTGACTTAGGCTATATAGACCCCCTTTTTAATGTTGATGCAGGTCCGTGTCGACATGAAAACAACTCGCTCTCAGAGTGTTTACAACGTGTACACGTGTACACGACCGAAAAACACGCCGTGTACACGTGCATCAAAAATGGACTTTCAAAACGGGCCTAGTTGAGAGAGCCAAACAACTTATTGTTTTGGCTTAATTTTACTGTAAAAATACCCATAGACGACAATACAGAAGAAAATACCGGTATGATATTTTCAACTTTTGGTATGACGGTATTTCGGTATTGAAATTTCAACGGCGGTATCCATACCGGTATGCCGTTCATACCGAACGGTATTACTAATACCGGTATACCGAAAAAGCTTATATGTGTATTTATATTTTTTCATATACATTTCTTTTTTGGATATATTTATATACATATCACTTATAGATACATATTTACACTTACCTTCTTCTCTTAGTTTGTTTAATGCTTTATCATATATACTTATATGTCTTTTGCACATTATCAGTTGTTCCCCATTCTTTTCCTTTTTTCCCCCCACTCTTATGCCCCAGTTTATTATGCCTTTCTTTGTAACCTGTTTGACCCACCTCTCACTAATTGTCTAGTTATTCATCCCTCTATCACTGTTTTGTTCCAGATCCTGTTTGATGTTGCCTGCCTCATTATCTTAATCCCTCTTGGCCTTACACTAACTTCCCTTTGTGTCTGCCTACTCCTTTTCTTTCATCCCCTTCACTAACCTGATTGTTCTTCTCTACTCATTAATGCCCCTTTTGTCTCCTTGTTTCTAGTGTTGCTGTAGCTTGTTTGTGGTCTATATTATGGTTGTTCCACTTTATATGTTTGTCATTTTGCCTCCGACGAAGATTCTGCTAGGATCGAAAGCTTAGGCCCCTTTTTGACTTTCTACTTTTGTTTTGATAAGGATTTTTGTTGTCAATCACACACAAAACAAATGGGCTTTTGACCTCAGTGAGACAAAATTTTGGGTGGAAAAAATCATGCTATTGAGTATTGTTGGTGTTGTTTCTTTTGTCCTTTTGCAAAGCAAGTCTCCAATGTGGGAGATTGTTTCCCCTATTGGAGAGAGTCTCCCATATTGGCCGTGCGCCTCTACTGACTTGTCGGACATTTTATCCGACAACTGCAGGGCTCGACATTAGCGGTGGCCCGGGGCAACCAAAAATGAGAGTCGGGCCACCAACATTTTGTAAAAGCCTTCAATTGGTGGCCCAGTCAGGCTACCAAAGTTTTGATAAATTGTAATGTTTTCTATTGTTTTAGGGCCACCAAATTTGCTTTTCGGGCCACCAAGAATATGAAATTGATGATTTTGGTGGACCGATCGGGCCACCAAGAAAAAAAGTTAGTGTGGAGCCTTGCGACAAGTACCAGTGTAGATCCAAATGTACAAACAAAACAAATTTTTTACTCTCACGTCTCACGGGCGCATGTGCTCATTACATGTACATTATGTACTTGTTTTGCCATTTTGAATTTAAAAAAAATTGCAGCTGAATGGTTAACTGATTCTGTTTTTTCTTTTTTGTCTCTTTAAAAAGGATTTGTGATTAAAACCAGGAATAACAAAGAGGATAAACTCTGAATAACTGATTTGTCCTGGAGGAACAGCGACAACTCCAAGATGTCAAAGCGGAGAGCAGGAGTTGAACTCACCCATGATAACTGGGACCAAGACGAGGAGGTGGTTGAAGAAGTAAGTTATCTTTCTTTGTCCCTTTCAATTTTAGTTTCATGAAAGGACTTGTCGAACGTTTTATCCTACAAGCCCCATCCGACAAGTCCCATTTTATCCTACAGTTACCATCTTAATAACACTTTTCAGCCAATCAAAATCAAGGAAAGTTGTCAGATAAGTTGTCAGATCTGACAACTTGTCGGATAAAAATATCGATGAAACGCTCCCCTGTTCACCCTGCCAATAAGTTGATTTTAGTAAAAGCAGAAAAAAATTGAAAGAAATACTGGTGAAGGTTTGATGAAAATCCGTCAATGAATAAGAAAGTTATGGATTTTAAAATTTGTTTTAATATGTGATGTCAAATATAGGTTTATTTTCAGTTGGTCCAATGCCAATTCGTCCAACTACCAACTTGTCTACTATTTTTTGGTCTACCATGCTAAATATATCAGCTTCCTTGTATATCATGCAATATAAACTCCATAAATTCAAACTTTTAAATGGAACATCAGGCCTCTACAAATTTTTTTTTTGTCACTTGCCCTGTTGGGCAAGTTATGAAAAAATTTGCTTGCCCGATAGAAAAAACTGCTTGCCCAATATGTTTTATAATTTTATTATGACGGCACTACTATTATTTTTAAAGGTCATACAAAATAACAATTGAGAATCATGTATAGTATAAAAGAACACACATTTAAAGGAGAATGAAGCTCTTGGAGCAAGTTAGCTTTTGTGAAAGCAGAAAAATCAAAGAATAAGATCAACAAAAGTTTGAGTAAAATAGGACTAGCAATAGAAGAGTTATGAGCATTTGAATGTCGAGATCACTAATGCTATGGAGATCCTCCCATTGGCAATGCGACCAAGATCTATGATGTCACAGATGAACAACTCTCCCCTTTTGGACACTGAAAATATACCCCAAAACATCTCTTTTTGCTCATTCTAATCATATGACAAACAATTCATCAATGATATAATGTTGTGAAACCTCTGTACTTGTCCTCTCATAAAGGGAACACCCCACCCTGTGATAGACTCTATAAAAGTGAGAATATAAGTGAAATAAGTACTAAAGTGATGAGGGAGTTGTACGTGTGTGACATCACAGATCTTGGTCGCATTGCCAATTGGAAGGATCTACATGGCATTAGTGATCTCAATATTCAAATGCTCATAACTTTTTTATTATTCATTCAATCTTCCTCAAACTTTCAACAATATGTTTCTTTGATTTTTCTCTTTGATATGGATTCAGCTGGTTTCAAGGGTTTCATTCTCCTTTAAAAGTTTACTCAGCAACGTAGGCCTGAGTCATTAAGTTTATTTTGAAAAAACTTGTTGCATTTATAAATGGGTGTTTAAGGTTAAAAAAAAACACCTTAACCAAAAGTTGCAAAAATTTCCTATTTTGCATCTTTAAATCCACGAAATGTTTATCTGTTTGCCATATTTCCTTAGAATTGTTTTGATTTAGTTGGAAACTATAAAGAAAGCCAGTGAAAAATATTCAGCTCTTTATTGACTCTGAAAAAGATCGTTTTCTGATGTAAAAAAACAAAACAAGTGGAGTGGCTAAAATTTCACATTTTGCATCTTTAAATCCAATGGTCATTTATTTTCCATATTTCCTTGAATTTTGTTTTGTTTTGATTAGTTGGAAACTATCAAGAAAATTAAGAATATTTATCTCTCTCTTGTTTTTTCTTCATCATTTTATGATGTTACACTCGGTCAATATTTTTTTAATTGTAGTCCCACATGTAGACTTTCATGTTTTTTTTCATGCAACATGAAAGTCTACATGTGGGACCACTGGACCACAATAACAAAAAACATTTACCGAGTGTAAGCATCGATAAATCAGTCAAGAAAGAGCTGAATAATCTTCATTTTTTCGGTAGTTTTCAACTAAATCAAAACAATTTTAAGGTAATATGGAAAATAGATGGCCATTTTATGGATTTTTGCAAAATGTGAAATTTTAGCCACTTTTGGCGTTTTTTTTGGGGGGTTTGCATCGGCAAATTGGGCAAGATGGTAGCGCATGCGCAGTCATTGCACACATAGAACGTAAGATGCGATGGCACAGTTTTTCGAACAAGGTACCTGGCGATAAATTATTGGTAATTGGCGCTGATTTTACATCAGTTTCCACTGTTTTTTTACTGGTTTGACATGATATGAGAGATAGTTGTGATTATCCAAAAGATATTGAAATTTAGATGGTCTAATGATATTTTTATTTCCAAAACAACCACTTGCCCGATCGGGCAATTGACTTTGAGAAATGCTTGCCCGCACGTCATTTTCACTTGCCCCGGGCAAGCGGGCAAGTGGGTTTGTCGCGCCCTGGGAACATGATAGGGGTTATGATCATGAGTCTGATCACACATCCACTTCCAAAATGAAATTACTCATTATTTTGAAGAAATTGTCATTCTCAGGGGTGTGAGAGTTCAGATTTTTAGCTGTTACAAATTCTATGGACCTATGGTGATATAAAAGTCTCACCTGAAAGACTTTTAAGAGGATTACCAGATACCAGATATAGCAACAGATGACAGAATTCAAAATAACCTTGTTCATTCATCAATAGTCGGTTAATATCAATACTTCATTCAGGGGTGTGAGAGTTCAGATTTTTATCTGATTTCAGATTTTTTTCGTTATGATTTTCAGCTTAATTTCAGCTTATTTTTGGCTTCCCTCTGTACAAAAAGTATGGGAGCTCTTTCTATTTCAGCTTTTTTCAGATCTTTTTATTTGTGACCACTCACACCCCTGTTCATTACAAGTTACCAAGTGAGAAACATTCATGGATATTTAAAGAGCTTGGTGATTTATCCTCTGTCTATCGAAAATTATTGATACGGTACATATTTCTTGACAAAACTTTCCTTTGAAATCTAAAAAAGATTGTCAGCTGTTTGTCAATCAATAACAGGCCTCTATACCAGGCCTCCTTTCTTGGGGGCATGGTAGCAAGGTATTCATTGAATTTGGATTACATATAAATCAGCTGCAATACTCAAGGTTCAGATTTGCATGGATCAGTTGTTGCTATGCCGGGCAAGCTATCAGGCTATCAAGAACATTCTTTGCCAAAATAGTATGCATAAGATTTGAATAGGTTAGGAAACTGGTCTTTTGTGTGGCAGACATAGCGACAATAGTTTTGTGTGGTGTCTTTTCAATTAAAATTCTAGACAGTACAAATGCTGAAATCCAAATATATTAGAGGATAATAGCGAGTTCCATGTGTGGAAAGTTGCATGCATCCATTATAACAGTTTGCTGTCACATGTAATGCAATCAGGTCTGCTGAACTCTGATGTTCTTCATGTATTGGGTATTGTACTGGAGTGAAGTTGTCATGTCATACATTGGTCTGTTATATGGTGTTGGGGTGATTCTAATCTAGACGTGTTCTGATTGTCCAGCGTAGTATTGGCCCATTGCGCAACTGCTATCCTTGACAAATGCCAAGATGGGGGCGCGACTATCAACAAATTGTTCCTGCAAATTCAAAAATAATTTTGATCAAGCATATTGTGAAGATGAGCCAGATTTCGATCATCATTTTGTTGAAACATTGGGAATGATTATTATCATATTTCTAAAATTATAATTTTACCATCTGCATAGCCAGGAGGCTCCTTGAGAGTACAAATCATTTCCTAACGTATGCTTATTCTCCACGGAGCCAGGGATTGCGTCCCATTCATGTGCGTGTACCGCAAAAACCTGAAACTTTCGCCCCCGAGATTTCTACTTTCCCTCTAAAAGATCTAGCCCTAAATCATGTAGATGGGATACAACTTCATTTCCGACATTTCTACGATATTGATTTCATTTTTAAACAAGAATTCATTCAAAAAACAAGAAAAATGTTCTGAAAAGACGGGGAAAACTTGCCGTCGTGTTTACATCTCCATATTGATTTTATTGTCTTTTTGCTTGGCGACAGCACGCAAATCGCGCGATTTTACAAATTTACCACCCTGTATACGTGCTGTTGTCGCCTTTTAGGTCAATACTGTTATGTTTTGACCTCATCGGTACTAGGATTGCCTGGCAAGATGATACTTCCCCTCTTTCTGTGTGTTTATATAAATATGACAGCTCCCTCTACAGTCAGCTTTGAGAGAAGATTCCCTTGTGATTTATCGATTTTCTTTTTTATTATTTATAGGCTGGTACGTTTGCTGTTGCGGATAATGAGACCTTATCGCGCCGACCGATGATCAGAGCTAAAAGGAGAGTGAAAGGGCAACAGCAGGTGATACAATTTGACCAGAATTCCATATGTTCCCCCACTAAAATGGCAAAATATGGAGATAGTTTAAAATGATATATCTAGTCCTGTATAATCTAGAACATTTATGAAGGGAGACTGGAGATACATACCAGTATATGGCTTTATTCCTTCAAATTTTTTAGCAGAATCAAGTCCGTGTTATTGTTCATAGACATAGGATTATTTAGTCAGTAAATGGTCTGAAAGCTTAGACTAGTCAAACTATTGCTAGCAAAGTGGAAAGAGATCTTGACTTCGGTTAACGAGGTGAATTTGAGTCTCAACTATTGTAATTTATAGAAAAAAATTGTTCTAAAGAGAAATCTGAAGTGAGAAAACCGGAAGTCTCAACTTTCTTTGAGTTTATTTTTTCTGGTGGGGGTGCATTTGGAACTCTTTCCCAATTTCTAAATTATGATAATTGATTTTGAAATAAAGCTAAACATTAATGCCACTTGTGGTAAAAATATAGAATGATTTCGAACATAGTCCATTAAATGATTAACAAAGTGTACCAAATGACTGGTGGAAAAGAGTTTTAATTGCTGAGAAATTAAAAAAACAAGCATGGTTGGTCATGGTATGCCATGGAGATGTTGGGTCTTTTTCCAAGCAACAATAATACGCTGCCCCACATGTGCTTATCTGTGTTTGTGATCCCCAGTGGTAACTTTCCAGCTTAGATTTCATGATTCCACAGAGAACGATTCACGTAAAAAATAAACCAGATCAAGATCTACCATAATGTGATGGCAAATGACCTTGATTTTACAGGTTTTCCCATGCAATCTGCGCTTGTTGCAACTACAGTACATTTGTTTACATATAAATTATGAGAGTAGAGCTTATAAAGTCCTTGTGTATGGTATTGTGCAGAATAAAAACCTGAAAGCACTTTGAAAGTTTAAAAATCTTTTGTTGATCTTTTGCTTTGAATATGGATAATAAATGATAATATGCTCAGTGCTTGATGCAATGTGTCTAAATGCTTCATACTGATGAAGTGTTCCCTTTTGTGATTACCTTTGAACGTAGGAAAAGGAAACAATCTTGCCACCAGCACAGACCCCATTCGCTGCTTTCAAAGGATTCTCTGGGTTTGGTGCTTCCACGCAGAGCTCATCTACGCCATCCGCTTCGTTCGGCTCCAAACCCGCTTCATTCAGCTCCAAACTGGATTCATCCGCTTCGATCTGCTCCAAACCCGCTTCATTCAGCTCCAAACCGGATTCATCCGCTTCGTTCGGCTCCAAACCCGCTTCATTTGCTTCATTCAGCTCCAAACCGGATTCATCCGCTTCGTTCGGCTCCAACTCGCTTTCATTTGGCTCCAAACCAGTTTCTTCTGCTTCATTCGGCTCCAAACCGGATTCATCCGCTTCCACCGGTGAACCCCAAACAAAGAAAACTGTCACATTCGAGTCTGCACCGTCATCGGCGTCCACATTCAGTTTCAAAGCCAGCACGGACTCGCAACCATCCACGAACATGTTTACGTTAGGCAAAACGGACACAGACTCCAAAAGCTCGTCAAACGGGAGCGTTTTCTCTGCGAAGTCGGAGAACGGGAGCAAAGATAAGGATGCGTACGCCGATGAAATTACGGCGTTGAATCGTTCTGTTAGTGCATGGATACAGAAGCACGTTGAGGGGAACCCTGTATGTGACTTGACACCGATTTTTGAGGATTATAAAAAGCACTTGGGTGAGATTGAAGAGAAGCAAGCAAAGAGGAAAGAAGAAACCAAAGGAGGGGAGCAGAAGAACACGAAAGCACAGATTGGAATGGGTGCCACCGAGCAAGAAAAGTCTTCCAGTACAACAGCAGCTGCATTTACAGGTATTGCATCCTATAATTGCCTCAATATATACAGCTTTGAAGAAATGTCAGAAAATGAAGAGAGGCTTTAAATTCTTGTTATTCCCACATTGCTTGATTAATTACACATTATTTGGTAGGCCAAATTTGTATCTCACCCAGCCGCTATTGAATCCGCTTGACCAGGTGAATATTTGGTCAAGTTTCTTGATTTTAGTTTTGCAATTCACTATTGTCAGGTCTAATTTCAATGGAATATAAGCTGTTATCAATTTGTAAGTGAAAGCATAACACCAGCTATCGAGAGGGGAATTCGAACCCATAGTGACACGACAGTTGCTCCAGGCCACTCAATGGTTCATTACATTCTGCCGCGCACAGAAAAATCAAGCCATAGAAGTCGTGTGTTGTGGACGCCAGAAGTGGCGTCGTAGCAGTGAGGAATCCACTGCCAAACGTGGTTCTTTGTGCGAGGTTAGTATACTAAGTACTAACCTAGCACTAGTATGAGTGGCTACAGGCTTTTTAAAAGATATAGGGTTACGGTTTTGGTTGCAATATGGTTTTATGTTAGGTTTAGGATAGGGTATAGTGTTAAAGGGGAATCCAGCCTTGGCCATAAAATGTTGTGTTGGGATGGAGAAAAATAAATTAAACAGAATGGTGAAAGTTTGAAAGAAATCGGACAAGCAATAAGAAAGTTATAGCTGCTTTAAAATTGAGATCACTAATAGTATGTAGATTTCAAATTGGCAACTAGGTAAGTAAATTATGACAAGGGGCAAGGACAACTTTCCCATAGGCCATGTACTTTATTATCGGGATTTGTGGTTTTCTCCTAAGTACCCATTCCCCTGGGGCAGTAATCTAAATATAACCTAGGTAGTATATTGTTTTATGTCCTCATGAAAGAAAAATATAATTTGAAATAAAACTTTTGGGATAAATGACATTTTAGCCATAATATGTATTGGAGTACATAGAAGAGTAGTCCTTGCCTTACATCACTATGACATCCCATATGCGGCCAATTTGAAGTCTCCATGGGTATAGTGATTACCAATATTTACAACTTTTAAAAATTCATAACTTTCTTGTTATTTGTCCAATATTGTTCAAACTTTCACCTATCAACATGTCTGATTTTTCTCTTTCTTATAAAAACAAGATTTTATTTGAGTTGGATTCCCCTTTAAATCCAGGATTGAAGTTGGTTATTCCATTAGTGTGTGAATTCGTGGAATTCACAGCGGAGCAATTGTCATGGAACTGAACCCATGCTATAGCATCAGTGCAGTATAGAATGTTTAACGTGCAATTTAGACCAATCGACCATTAGCAGTTAAAGGAAACATCGAGTGTTTCAAAGGCTTTTTACTTACCCTCTGTGGAAATTCTAAATCTCTGTTTCACTTTTTAGTTTTTGGTAGTCTAGGTTGAAATCCTGCAAATATGGTATATACGCTGCGATAGTCTTTTTGAGCATTAGGCTCATATATGAAGAATGTTCAGTAAACTCAAACAAATACTGATCCAAGTTTAATGTACCTGCTTGTCAGGCGAAAAGTTATTGTTTTATTTTATTTTATTATTTTTTTGGGGTGCTCTTTTCCACAATCTACTGCCTAAATCTATTACATTGGATAAGCTTTAACAATACAGTGAATGGTAATTTTCCAGGGCTTTTTTGAGCATTTCCCTTGTGAAAACGCCCAGAGTCGGGAGTCCCTATATAATTTTTTCCCTGCTGCTTGTTCTGTTTTCCAGGATTCAAGTTCGGTGGGAAACCGGCAGCAACGGAAAGCGAGAAGGCACCTTCAGCTCCGAAAACCGGCTTCAGTTTTGGCGATAAATCCTCCTCGGAGACTAAAGGTTTAAGCTTCGGGACACCGTCTTCGTTGTCATCGTCTTCATCCATACTGGGATCGACTACGCCAAAATTTTCTTTTGGAACTTTGCCCAAACCAGCTTCCTCAAGCCAAGGTGAGAGGCAGCTTTAAAGCATTGTTCAACATCGATATAACTTTAAAAAATCAGGGGTTCGTGTTATAAAGACTTTAAACTATTGTAACTTTACCAGAATTGTACTTAACCATGGTAACCTTGATTGTGATTGGTTGCTGAGCCCTGTTACCATGGTAGTTCCATAATGGCAAAGTTACCATAGTTGTAAGTCCTTTATGAAACTGGGCCCTTGAGTTGTTAGGTTAATATTGCTGTGTTATGTTTAAAAATGAAGCCCTGAAAAAAAATGGACCTGAAAATCATTATTTTTGCTTTGAAACATTGAAAAATAAAGTGACCTGAAATACTTTCCTAATTTCCGGAATTATGTTTTTCAATTAGACTCCCAAGCATCCAAAGTAGATGTTGATTTTTCAGACAAACATATCTTGTAAGTGTCTGCATAAATCCTTTTTTTTTCTTCTTGATTTTTTTTTGGAATCAATATGGACAATATAAAGTACAACATACTTTGAAGTTCATGATTTCTTAAAAAAAGAACTTTGTAATAGAACCCAACAGCTAGATTTGCAAATCAACTTCTGTGATGTGTAAACTTGCTGATATGACTAGAGTTTACCTTTAATTTATATTTCAATTTGAAAACTTGCTTTACATTTTGCGAGGACGCAATATTAGCTAACACAATATTGAGACCCTTTCACATCGTTACATGCAAGCCTTGCAGCTGAGGTGCGGGAGATTGCCCGCAACTCAACCGCAACTTTTCTGCGTGCATTCCTGCGGGCAACTACGTGTGAAATACTCTCAATGAAGGTGACCCGCAATGTACACAGAAGGCTTGCATGGAACGATGTGACGGTGCCTGTTAGATTCAAGTGTATAGGAAAAACCTGAGCGTTGCCATTTTGAAGAAAAATATAGCAAAATATTTAACTTTCAGGAATTTTTGTGTGATGAATCAAAACAAAATTTGGTAATAACTTATCATACAAAATTATCCCCACATTAATTCAGTACATTTACTCCTTTACCTTTCTTTTTTAGATGAGAAAGAAAAACTGGAAGAAGAATCGGACGAGCCACCAAAGGTCGAAGTTAAAGTGATTGAGGAGAAAGACGCCCTCTATTCCACGAGGTAAGTCAGTTTGATTTCCATCTTTTCTCACTCTCAGTGAAGTAATGTTAAAGATAAATACCAGTTTTGGTAGCGATCTCAAAATGAGTTCAAAGTGAATCCATTTACCACCAAAGTGTTTGTATGTATAAATAACAAATATGTGCCGAATAGCTCTGGAAGAAAATGCCTAATTGATGTGAAATGAGCACTATACCACATACGCTGTTCATCAGAATTATCGATTTTGAGCTAAGATTTCATGATTTTACAAAGATAAGATTACATTAATGTACCAGATCTAGATGTATGATAATATTTTGACAATTAACCTTGATTTAAAAGACTTTCTCATGAAATGATTGCTGCAACTACTGTCTTTTACCTTTAAACCTGTTTATCTTTTTTATGCCTTTGTCCTCCACTTACATGTAGTTCACTTCAGCTCAATAAGGTTCAATTTATTTTATCTGTGTACACAATTATATATATCATACAATATTATGAATTTTTGGGCCGTTCTTGGTCACGTGTGTGACAGAAATTATGACAAATCATGACTTTAATTGTTATAAATCTAACAATTTTAGAGATTTATAACTAATTCTGATGATTTTGAAACTTTAATTTCATTTTTAAATTCACAGGAATTTCAAAATGAAATTAAACTTTCAAAATCATGCTTCTGTGTGAAGTCACACTCATGACCCACTTCTTTTGACCTCTGACCTTGACCCTGCATATTGGAGACGACAGAAGTATTTTCTAATGATAGCTGACTGAACATGTTAATATTATATAACGTTTGAATTACTAATATCTAAAAGTTTGAGATTTATAACTAATGAAAGTCAAGATTTGTCATAACTTTGGTCACGTGTGAGAATTACCCTTTTTTATCTCTTTCTTTTTCACTGCAAATGTAAGGTATACAAAAAAAAGTCCCAAGTTAAAAAAATGTTAGAACTTGTAATGATTTTTTTTTTTGTGGAAGGAATTGGACAAGAAAGGCTAAATTATTTATCTTTGTCATTTCTTTTCTAGATGTAAGGTATTCTACAAGAAAGGCTCCGAGTTCAAAGAGAGGGGCGTCGGGATGCTGCACGTCAAAGCTTCGGGAGGAACCGCTCAGCTTCTTATCAGAGCAGATACTACACTCGGTAAGTACACTGGGAAACTTCTACTTGGTCTACACTACCCTGGAGGCTTCTGGAGAGTAAAGGTCATTTTGCTGACGTAGGCTTACTCTCTATGAATATCATGAATCGTAAAATACCATAAAGTGATTTCATGATATTTATCGGCCGATGCAAGTATTTTACAATTCATGATATTTATCGGCCGATGCAAGTATTTGTTTTATCTATAAGTTGGCACTGCTCATGATATTGTCGCCCTCTATACGCGTCTAGTATCTTTGGCTACGATAACAAAGACGGCAAGATGGCGACAATAACATATGTACGTAAACACTCCTCTACTTTTAATATTTTAATGTATTTAAGCGTCATTTTATGACAAAAACTGACAATTTTTGGCCGAAAGTTGCCAACCAATATTGTAGCCCATTTACATAAGTTTGGGCTCAAAACCCTAAAGAGAACTCGTATTTTGGCACAACATTATTGTCGCCTAATTCGTCGGTGAGTGTAGAGCATTGGTATGCCGTCCCAGGCTTCATGGAGAGTAAGCCTACGTCAGTAAAATGACTTTTACTCTCCATAAGCCTCCAGGCTAGTGTAGACCAGGGCCCTGTCTTACAAAGAGTTGTAACTCTATGGAAATCCATCAGAGTCATTATTTTTTCAACAGGAAATTTGCCCAATGTCCTTTGTAAACAAAGAGAAGCACAGTGAATTTTCAAGAAAACGAAGAACACATGAATATACATCATAGTTAGAAAATATTTTGAACAAACATGCATAATAGATGTTGATGTTGCTGGCCGTCCATAGTTGTGATTGATCGGATCAATCATAACTCTTTTTAAGATGGGGCCCAGCTTTGTCTATTGTCTGTTTGGTCTCATTCCACATGGTCTAATCCCATCTTCTCAACTTACCATCTGAGACGGCCGCACAGTGATTTTCTGTTTTACCGGTAAATAAACAAAAATTCTGTTTGGTTCTTATACTTTTCATGTAAAAATTCATGGAATTCACCTTTGCAAAAATGGAATTCAGGTTTTTGCTGTGTACATTTTCAGTGACAAAACAGAATTTTCATTTTTAGATCAAGTTGAAACAGAATTACAGATTTTCAGAAACGGAAAAGACCATGTTTTGAAACGGAAAATGACTGTCTCTAGCACAGGTATGTTAGCACCAACAATGCTCAAACAGAGGCCTGTTACAATCGGTAATGTTGCAGCGATGCCTTAAAGAGTTGTATCTTGGATCAACGTTTGACATCACAGTTCAAAAGATGTGACTTTGCCTACTGTTAGTTTACAATATCAGAATAAAGTATGCAATATAGTTCAGATCTTTATGTTTTCAAATCAACTATTTAGAGTTCTTATACCGATTTCTGTTAATCTGTAAATATTTTTTCTACTTTGGTGTCTCTTTGTACAGGAAACATCATCTTGAACATCGGCGTGGTTTCGAGCATGCTTTCACAGGTGACCAAACAAGGGAAGAACAAGAACAGCATTATGCTGCTCTCTCCTCTTAACCCTCCGGCCGAGAAGAAATGCCCCAAGTGCAACAAGAACTATCTGAACCCCCAAGAGAGCACCGCCTGCGAGGAAGGCTGCGCCCCGACTCCCACCCCGCTCCTGCTTCGTGTCAAGACAGAGGCAGATGCTGACAAACTGATTGAACAGCTCAAGAAGATTTGTGAAGATAAGTAATGACAATTATACCAACCCCTCTCATGCCAAGACCGAGGCGGATGCTGACAAACTGATCAAAGTGCTCAAGAAGATTTGTGTAGATAAGAAATGATGGTTTACGAAACCAGCCCGTCTCCTGCTTTGCGTCAAGTCTCAGGGAGACACAGACAAAATTAAAGAGCTCAAGAAGATTTGCGAAGATAAGTATTGACCATTATGATACCAACCCTTTTCCTGCTTTGTGCCAAGACTGAGGTGAAGACGGACAAACTGATCGAAGAACTCCAGAAGATTTGTGAAGATAAGTAATAATGATTTATAATACCAACCAACCCCTGTTGTATGCCAAGACTGAGGTGAATGCGGACAAAGTGATCGAAGAACTCCAGAAGATTTGTGAAGATAAGTAATAATGATTTACGATACCATCCCATTCCCTGTTGCATGCCAAGACTGAGGTGAACACGGACAAACTGATCGAAGAACTCCAGAAGATTTGTGAAGATAAGTTATAATGATTTATGATACCAACCCATATCCTGCTACGCATAAAGACTGAGACAGCCACTAACAAATTAACCGCAGAGCTCAAGAAATTTTGTGAAGATAAGTAATGACCATCAAGATACCAAAATCCTCCCCGCTCCATGTCAAAACAGAGGCAGACGCGGACAAAGGAATTGAAGAGCTGTAAAAGATCTGTGAAGATTAGCTATCAGGATTTGCTGGTCTTTTGGATTTGTGAGATAATGGTGGATGTGACAAAGACATTTGAAGATAGATAAAAGCGATTGAAGCCTCATTCAGATGTGGCTTGACAAAGCTCAGTGGCCTTCTGTCTACATAGTCAGTGGAATATGAGGCATCAACTAAAATATTCAGAGATGCGGGATACAGTTATGTCTCACTTGAAAAAATTATGCACAAATCTATTCAAAGTCGTGTGCATGAATTTTTGACATTTGACATCCCATTGCATTGCAGTGTCATTCATTTGTGCATGCTATTTTGTACAGAAAGGCTTGTGGTATGTCGCAAGGGTTACAGGAATTGAATAATTGAGAATGTACAAGGGGATATTGGTTCTTTAGGATATGAAGATATAAAACGAATTAAAGAATTCATTTGAAAGAAGTACCAGGTAGATGAAGTTATGTGTCATCATTCATGGCTATTGTTTAAGCCTGTACTTTGTCATACTAATTATGTCAATTTTTCACATTTTCTAAGGGGTTTTGGATATATTAGCTATGTATTGCCCCAAACCAAGAGTTCATTTGTGTAAAAGTAATTCCATAAAGTATGAAAAGCTGTTTTGGTACCATTGGAAAGTAAGTTCCTCTGACCCCTTACATGTGAGGTTATCCTGGAATGATATATCTGTTTTCTCCTTCATATGTAGAGTTTAATATTACCATGGCTTCAGCAGATGATGAAATGAAGTAAGAATGGGTAAAATGTTGGTTAGATGAACTAAAAAGTCAAATGGTTTATGGAATTGCCAGTTAATAGGCCCCCATTAGGTATTTATTTGGTAATGGTCTGAGTCAACATAATATGTGGAAGGTTTTTCATCATGCTCTACCAAAAACTTGCTATGAAATTGCCAAAATGTAAAAAGAGAAAATTGACTTTGTACCCAAATTTATGAAAGAAATGAAAAACATTTGTGGTGATGGTAAGAAACCCATGGTTTAGTTAAACCAGGGTTAACTTAGACCACAGGTTTATGGAGTGCCAGTTGTCAACTTCGTCACAAATTGAAAATTATTCTTATCGTGCTGCAAAAATTTGTTTGAAAATTAATTGAGTTGTGAAATGGAAAAGAATAGGAAAATGTAAAAATGTAATGAATTTTCATGAATTAATTGATATATTATAATTGTAATGAATATGGAAGAAATATTATGATGCCAGCATTCCATAGAAGTATGGTTTAATAATCAGAATACCACCCATTGGTGGTATTAGTTATAATATGCCTCGGTCACATTTGCTTTACAGCGGCCGTACGGCGAGTCGAAAACAGTCATTTTACTAATTTTTATTCAAACTACCTTTATGTAGCTATTACAAAATATGTTAAAACAGCCGTTTTCGACTCGCCGTACGGCCCCTGTAGAGCAAATGTGACTGAGGTATCAGTCAGCCATCTTGAGTACCCCATTGAATAAAACTTGCTATTATGGGAACTTTGCCTGTGCCAAAAGAAGTAATGTACATGGAATCCAAGATTTTGATTGTCTATGAGATATTATTCCCTTTGGAGTTACCACTTGATGGCAAAGTTACCATCTATTATTTATATGCAATGGTGCCATATGGGGCCGTGTGTGGAGTCTTGATAAGCAGACGTGCCCTCTATTGCAAGCCAATGAATGATATTGATACAGTAGTTTGTTAAGCTGTTGAAGACTGAGCTCACATGCGGGCTGGTATACAAATAATGAATGTTTATGAGTGCAATGGACAGAATACTTGATGAGGTGAAAGATGAAATGATCCATTGAATGGATCATTATTTCATCTTTCACCGAATGAAGTATCCTGTCCATTGCACGAATGAAAACACATTCATTATTTGGTTTATATGACACCTAAACATTGATTTTTTTCATATGAAAATTTATGAATTTCGATGCAAAACAGGCTCGTGCAGCGCGAGTTTGGTCTGTTGATTGTTACGTCATTACAATATGCACACAGCTGGTGCCTGCAGCTGCAGTCTCGGTGCGCGAGTGCAATGGACAAAATCGTATGGATCCAAAATTGCACGGTTGACGACGTCATTGCTAAATGGGCTGAATGAACGATATCAAACAACCAATCAAATTACAAGGATCTATCTAGGTGTCATATAAAGTCTTATGGAAAACTTGTTTTAGCAAAATTATGCAGTATCCAATGGGTTAATGGAGCTTATATGCTTTTTGATATTTGTTTTTTTTTAAGTTCATTACTAGACCAGGGGGGTGTTTCACAAAGATTTAAGCATGACTTAGAGTCGCACTTAAATACAGAGTTGTGTACGGTATGAAAGGCTTGACTGCGTTGGTCAGATCGTGTCATGAGAACGCGCACTACTGCATATCTATCAATAAGATCGAGCGTTGCATATCACGTACGTGTCGGCATTGACATGTAAGTGCGACTTAAAGGTAAATGCTAGTTTTGGTAACGATATCAAAATGAGTTCGTACAGAATCCAATGAAATGACCACCAAAGTGTCTGTTTGTATAAATAAAACGCATGTGCCAAAGGATTCTGGAAGAAATTGTGTAATTGCTGAGAAATCAGCAAATAAGCACAGGATTCGGGTAGAGCGTCGGGCCCGACGCTCAAAGCAATAATTATACACTGTCCCACGTGCGCTTATCTGTGTTGGGGAAGTTCAGTCTGAACATTTTTCAGCGTAGATTTCAAGATTTCACAAAGTTCAGTTTATGTAACTGTACCAGATCTAGATCCTCGATGATATACTGACAATTAAGCCTGGTTTTACAGACTTTCTCATGAAATCAGTTTTTACTGCAACTACTGGAATTTCTCTTTAAAGGTAAATGCTAGTTTTGGTAACGATATCAAAATGAGTTCGTACAGAATCCAATGAAATGACCACCAAAGTATCTGTTTGTATAAATAAAACGCATGTGCCAAAGGATTCTGGAAGAAATTGTGTAATTGCTGAGAAATCAGCAAATAAGGACAGGATTCGGGTAGAGCGTCGGGCCCGACGCTCAAAGCAATAATTATACACTGTCCCACGTGCGCTTATCTGTGTTGGGGAAGTTCAGTCTGAAAATTTTTCAGCGTAGATTTCAAGATTTCACAAAGTTCAGTTTATGTAACTGTACCAGATCTAGATCCTCGATGATATACTGACAATTAAGCCTGGTTTTACAGACTTTCTCATGAAATCAGTGTTTACTGCAACTACTGGAATTTCTCTTTAAGTCATACTTAAATCTTTGTGAAACACCCCCCCCCCAGAGCTGACAAGTGGTACTGATTTTCAGTGAAAATGAATACTGAGAGAGAATACTGATTGTTTAATACTGAAAAATACTGATATAAAGTTCTAGTTTTATGTGTTGTCCTATGGTATTTTGAAAATACAGATTTCCTGACCAAATACTGATTTTCAGCATTAAACTGCTGATGTGTTCTTGTTGTTCAGGTAGGCAGCTCTTGTTATATTTTCAGTTTGCTTGCACTTAAATTATGATGACTCACAGGGTTCCCACAGTCATGGAAAATCCTGGAAAAATTTGTGGTCATGGAAAGTCAGGGAATTCTGAAAATTTGTGAAAGGTCATGGAAAAGTCATGGAATTGCATTTACCTCTTGGCTGTGGTAGATTTCCAGTTTCTCGTGTCTCGCAACTCTCATACTCTGTGATCATACATGATATTATAATTGGTGGTCATGATTTCCATTTTTCCCAGTTTTGTGACATCCAAATTCTACATAACTCCTGGGACGTCACGGGAAGTCGTGGAAAGCAACAATTTAGTCATGGAATTTTGTTTTCAAATATCTGTGGGAACCCTGCATTGAAACCAGCAACACACATTAGTACTATCATGACCAAGTTTGTCAATTTTTCTCTGGTGATAATAGAGATTGGTTTTGATTATAGTCATGTAGAGTGCTCCCAGAATCAGACATGTTAGAGGACAAACAAAAACCTGTGTATAAAACCATAATAAATCATTGTTAAAATGCCCAGGTTTCACAATGTACACCTTCTATTTGAAGTCATCTAAAACTAAACTGGGTTCCAAAAGAAACTGATCAAACTTTACAAGGGCACTGCACAAATTCTGCCCAGTCAGAATGAACAATATTTTTTACAGGCTAGCTTCAATAATCTTTACTAAGCACATGTCAATAAGTAAGAGATTGGTTCAATCACAGAGAGGCTATAGCCCCTCAAATCAATTGGTTTTAGCATCCAAAGTCACAAAATGGCAAAAGAAAGACAAATGAAAATGAGATGGGATGAAACAAACTTCCCAGTTTATTACACACTTAGAGTTGCATGCGGTATAATTGTATAAAAGGCATGGCCACATTGGTCAGATCATGCAAAGAGGACGCGCACCACTGCGTATTGATCAGTAAGATTGTGCGTTGCATATCATGTGCGCGTTGGTATTTAAGTGCGACTCTAAGTCATACTTAAATCTTTGTGAAACACCCCCTTGATGTTAAAATTGCATTTTACAAATGTGAGTCAAGTTTTCCCATGGGTGGAAATGTGTCATTGATTGTCAAATGATGCGCTTTGAACTATTAACCATTTTATTAAATAAGCCCACCTTTGCGAATCCCAAATTAAACCTCTGATGTCAAACACGTCATACCGGTGTGTTGGCTCAGTTGGTAGAGTGTCCGTCTCACAACCGGGATGTCGGGAGTTCAAACCCCGGCCGCGTCAGACCAAAAGACGTTAAAAGATGGGAGTTGCTGCTTCCCTGTTTGGCATTCAACAATTCAAGGGATAGAGCAACATCGATCTGGCGCTGCACAGTGGCGGCGGGGCCCACCATTAATTGTGCAAAACAAATTTTCTGAGGATTTCTGGTTCCGATTTCTGTTTCGAACAATAAAATATGGATTTTCGAAATGATGTGATTTCACCTCTGTATTTGATTTAACAACCCTTCACGAATTCAAGCCATTATTACTAAATTGTATCAAATGAACTATGAAATGTGATTTCTCTTTCAATTTTCATCCCTAAATTTTAATCATTTACATTTGCAAAAGGAATGACATCTTTGTCAATTAAATGATGACATATTGCATTATGAATTTGAAATATTGAAATTATCTCATTACTGAAAAAATGTAATTGGGTGTGTTTATGAATAAATGTTTTGTTTTGTTATAGAATTCACAGAGGAAAAAAAGGTGTAGGGCTGCAGTGAATAATTCTAACAATTTTTGGGTCTCATAATTACCATCAAAATATGATTGTAAATATTCTAATTACAGCAATAGTTTTGAGATGTCGGAAAAACACTTTTTTTTTCATGTGTCATATGCTGCATACACTCAAAGAAAAATTAGAAAATCATAGACCCATCTTGCAACCATGTGGTGATTAATAATCAAACTAACATTGAGATTTATCTTTATTATGTACTTAATGATAATAATAATAGACATTTGTATAGCGCCATCTATCTAGAAACAATCTATTCCGAGGTGCATTATTATTATTACCCCCGCTTTACTTCGAGCTGCCTTTCATCGCTCGTGCATTCAAGGAATTAATCTTGCCGGGTTCCCATTCACCTCACCTGGGTTGAGTGCAGCACAGTAAGGATAAATTTCTTGCTGAAGGAAAACATGCCATGGCTAGGATTCGAACCCACAACCCTCTGTTTGAAAAGCGAGAGTCAGAAATTAAAGTAAATTTCAATTGGAGCAATTAAATGTGAAAGAACCATTATCGATGTTATTGGTTAAATTTTTTTTAAAACCCATTCAGATAAGTTTATTTCTATTTCTAGAGGGTTTCTTTGAACAAGATGTCTTGAAATACCCCCTCCCCTGACTCTCATAGTACAGTGTCAGTTCTTGTTTAATAATCAATATACTTTTGTTTTATTTTGTTCTGTTTTGGATTATCCTTTTTACAGTTCTATCTGCTGTTTTATTTCACATGACATGTAACGGGGGAGCTGCAGGCAACCTGATAAAATTGAAACTTATTCTTATTAATGAAATATAGATCAAATTTATACTTAATTTCATTTTTTTATCAATGATCTAATGATATTTAAACTTATAATTCACATTAAAGCCCAGCTAAAACTTTGGTAAATGGTCAATAATACGAATTATGCTCAACGTATTATCTAACATTTAACATTTCTGATATACAGTGCATCCCACAAAAAAGGGAAACCTGTTTTCAGAGATAGATTTTACAGTTAATGATTATGTGTTTACTATAAAAAAAAATTTCTTCAAGATCGGTCATACATTTAGAGAATCTGGTTTCTCTAAACTTGAATATTGTGAAACAATCATGAAAATGTTTGCTTTTGTTTTAAAAGTATTGTATTGTTTAATTATATGAAAAGAAAACTTGTTTTTATTTGTATCAATTGCTACTTTTTACTTTCATGCCCTGGAACATTTGATGAATGCATCTAATAAACGTGAATATTTCATAAAAATTGTTAAATTATAAAGATTTGGTGTGTATACTGAAAAAGCTAGTCTAATCACATGACTGTTTTCATTCACACCAATAATAAATGATGTGAGAAATATATATTATATGGAAAAAACTTTATACTACACAGGAGAAATACAATAAAAGAGGGAGTGGCAAACAGACAGAGAGAGTGAGAAAGAGAGAATGGGGGGGGGGGGGGATAAGGTGAGAGATATAAAGACAGAGTCACCGAGAGAGGGAGAGAGAGCAGGAGAGTGATCTAGAGAACAATGGTAAGAACAAAGAAATATATGCCATTAGGCCTACAAACTTTATTAACCCCAGTTTGGGAATAAAATTAATTAAAGATTCAGGGATATGGTATATAGTGACCCCTTCTTTTTGATTGAATAAATAATGTAGTGGAAGTATTAAATAAGTAATATGATTCATATTAATTTCTTTTCTCCTCCATTCTAATGAATTTGATTATTTTGTAAACAAGGAACATTCCATCAACAAGTTCTCGTCAACAAAGCAGATACGAGCTAGGAATCCCACATCCGGGGACTTTGAGAGATGCATAAGACCACTTTACTCATTATCCCATGCATCCGCGAAATAAGCAAAATCTGCTGTTAAGTTTGGTTACTTAATTTGGGATGAAATGTTGAAATATATTGTTAAAAATATATATCCTACTTTAAAATAGTGTTTATAATAGGATTTATCTCTTCGACAGCGTTCGATGATTAATTTATAACTTTAATTTATCAATACGCCCACGTAATGCGGTGCACCAAGTGAATCTATTTTTGTTGTCTCTTAGTCTTACGGTATTTTTATCTGCTCGAACTGGAGTTTAGTGACTATCTGGTGTCGACTTGAAGATGTCTAATAAAGATCTGGAGAAGCTGCAGCTATTGTTGCGAAAGGAAATACAAACCCATCAGGTAACTTTTCATACAAATGCAAGGTTTTGTGAATCTTAGCTGGCAGAATTCAGGGGCCGATACCCAGTGATGCCTGCTGCACCCCTCCGGTTTAAATGTCCTATTGCAACTTGTGTGCGTGCATGTGTAATTTGCATGCAAGTCTACGACTATTTCTGGGTGCTCTACCGGCGACTCCTCGCGAGTTCGTGTTTTTGACCTTTACAAAATCTTTGATTTTAGCCACTGCAAGACCCTTTTGGCCACTTTAACTCAAATGAACTTTGCTCTTCTTATTTATAGTACACAAAGATAGTCTCAAATTTCTGTGGATGCTCACTATAATTTTCAGAATGGGTGGTTATTCTGGTTCTCCCAAAGTTTCTCGCCGCATCTTTTCCACATCATTTTTGGTCTATTGTCCTGAAGCTCTGCTGCTGCAAGTTTCATTCATTGACATTTGTTTACATGCATGTGTATATGGACTGGGAGTGTACCGTGCAATATGTGAGCAGAGAGTGTGTACGTGTGTGTCATACATGCAATTCCAAAGTCAGACCTACAATTCCACAACAAACAATGCACATATTGTCACTGTTTCAGTAGATTTATAAATGGATCTAAATCCACGGACTTTAGTGTGAATATGAATTATATGGGAACTTCCATATGAATCCATAAAATGTTATAAGTTTTCGGTCTAACATCAAGAAAAATAAGTTCTAACGACGATGTACTCAAATTGTATTCTTTTTTTAGAACTTGTCACATGCATTTTTAATCTGCTTCGTAAATTTGTAATGTCCATATTTATGAAATGATCAAATGATAATGATTAATGGTTAAAGAAAGCTGTACAAGGATTGCAAACTTAAAAAAAATTATTGTCTCTGATAAAAATGTGAAGAATAAAAATACAATTTTGGCCTTGGGCCTAAAGGCTAAAGTTTCGACATTTTGGGGTTGTTCAGTTCATGAAATATAAGGCCTATTTAGTTATTTTTTTTTGTTTTATTTGTGTGAATCATATAACTCTTTTGTCAGATCGAAGTGTTTTCTTCACATTTTAGTGTATTTTTATTTTAAAAATATCTCAGGCAAAATGGTTTTATTTTCATTTTGAGGGCTACTTTTCACAGCCTTTGTACTAAATCAAATGTACCTAACTTTTCAACATGGGATAGTGCTTCAGCATTGCAGGGTCATTCCATGCCAATTCACCCAATGAATGCAATTTTGCACCCGACCCTCTCAGAATTCGTTGTAATTTGGTACACATAAAATTCCTAATGGCCCAAGCACTAAACAAACAAAATTCCAATCGGTCCGTTGGTTCTCGCACTACTGCCCGCTCTTTTCTCCTTGTTTTTAAGACAAAAATAGGCATGACTTTCAACTCTCAATGGCCATTGCGTCGTAACGTGTAGACCAATTTTCAGGAAACTGGTACCTTTCGAAAGGAAATTCAGAGACGAATCCAAAACATGCATCAAATAATGTATTGGAGCGATTTACAAGGTCATGACCTTTGACCTTGATTTTGACCCCCGGACAAATAATTTTTTAACTTGATTTTCGTGTATGTTAATTATTAGTATGATATTGACAAAATATGTTCAAACCAATGATGATATTTTATTTCTTCACCTTTTAAAACTCTTCCAAAGATACCAATTATCTGATCTAAAATTTCACTCTAGTCCCACATACTGATATTCATGTTAGTAAAGTGTTAACCAGTCCCATGATACATGATTTCTTCCAATCTTAAGTTTACAGTATGCAAACAGATGAAAATATATTAAGCTCATCAGTTAACGAATGAAACATTAAACATTTATGCTCATGAATAGGTATCTGTTTAGGCATTTTGATGTTGGGCAATATATAATAACTCATTATTAGAAAACTGCTGGGAACTGCAATATCTTGCTTTCTAGTAAGCTGTACTCCCCCAAAATGGATACATCCTTCAGATCCGTGATGCATCATACATTCTTGATGATGATGATGTTAGAGATGGATGATAGATTGGAGAGATAATATTGTTTCTAACTATCCAGCAGGTACATTTATCCATCTTTACACTGCACCTCTATGGAAAAAGGCAGTGTCTGACTTTTTTTTCAATTTTTATTTTTTTCAGAAAAGTAGTCAGTAAGCCACTTTTTTTTCACATGACACATCCAGTTTTCCTAATTGCTTTTTAAAAAGCAACTTTTAGTAATCAGCAAAACGCAGTATCTACATTTTGCACAAGATAAGATAGTAAGCATTAACTTTTTTTTTATAAGTCGCTCCATACTATTTCCCCCCCCCCCCCAAGTATTCCTTTATCAGCAAATTCCAGAAAGCCTATTTCAGGCGAAAACAAATTTTGTTATGTTTTGAGAAATTGTTTTAAATGTAGATTTTTTAAGCAAATACTCAGTTTCACATGGAAAAATGCAGTACCCACAGATGAAGAACGTGTTGATTAAACTCATTTTTATCATGGCGCGCTCTGTGTATCTAACTTATTATTTTCCCCTTAAAATACACAATGACACATTATTTCATGGTAATGAAGCAAGTGATAATAAAACTGAATGGAATTCAGGTCCATCTGTAGATCCATGTACTGCGTTTTTCCATGGAGAAACCGAGCATTCGCTTTGACTTTCCAAGAGTAGGCCTATCTACGGTACATTTCTTCAATATGTAAAAAAAAAAGAAACAAAATATTTGTTTTGGGAGCCTTAAATAGGCACATGTACCGTATGGGCACTAGTATTCAACCCGTTTTGAGAGTTTCCTCAAATATATAGAAATATAGAATTTACCTGAATTTCAGACCCGTCTTATTTCCAAGAGCAAATGCTGGTTATTCTTTTTCCGTTATTTTTTTCTTCAACCAGTTGACTGTGTGCGCGGGCGATCGAATTATACGGCGACGGATTTTGGTACTAGTATTCAACCTGTCGGCACTAGTATTCAACCTAGCGATGAAAGATGGCCCTATCTCTCAATCTGCCCTTGTCCCATCCGACTATGGACTAGACCATTTGAGATGAGACCAAACAGGGAATTAATCAAAGCCAGAGATTTACATAGATCTAGATCTAATTTAGCAATCTAAACCCTTTTGAGATTTGCTATCAATCCTCACTAGGTTGAATACTAGTACCATTCAGTGCAAAAGGCCATCGCCGCATAATTCGATCCTCCGCGCATACAGTCGACAGATTGACAAAGAAAATATCGACAACAGATTACCCTGGAAATAACAAAGGTGTGAAATTAAGATAAATTCCCTATTTCTTAATATTTTGGGGAATATGTCAAAATCTTTGAATTATGCCGGGTTGAATACTAGTACCCATACGGTATATATACTCAATAACTTTGATGATAAAAGAATACTAAGAAATAAAATAGTTTGAGCAGCTGAGCGTGATCGGTTCATCACGGACGGACATTTGATAGATTTTGAAAACTTTGAAGGCTTGTAACAAATTAGGAATAAGATGAACATGGTTCCTTTGTGTTTTATAGTGAAGGGTAGGACAAAGTATGCTGAATGATGAAAAAAGTTTGTTGCCATGGTTACCTACAAACATAGGTAGCCACTAAATGTGCCATATCACGGACGGACATGATAGAAATGTGGTTTTCAGAATTTTTGAACATTTTTATTGTTTCTATCTAAATAGCTTAACTTTGACCAATAATTGTTAATGCAACTTACACTCAGGTATGTTAGCTTCTATGTTCAGCATATTGAATTCTTAACCAATATCAAACTTCTGAGAGAATTGCAAATATTTTCCATCTCGGACGGACATCTCGGACGGACATCACGGACGGACACAATTAAAATACATTGGAAGTACCTTGTAAGAAGTTCTTATTACTTGTTTGGGGGAACAAATGCTATTATATTGATGATTTGTACATTTTTAAATATAATTAAACAACATTAGTTGCACAATCAAGTTGCTACAACTTCAGTCAAGTTGCTACAACTTGATTTAAGTTGTAGCAACATGATTTCTATGCTAGACACACAAAATAATCTAGCCATATGATTGCTTTTAAACAGTTCTTTTCAAATCAAACATCCTATTAAATGCACATTGTCTTCTTTTCAATTTATACCGTGTTTACACTTAATCGGCATTTGGTTCAGAACCAAAAGCCGATGCAGAATCGGCTTTTGGTTTGCGTTTACACGTTGTTACAGCTCGCGGTTCTGAACCGCGAGCCGATGCAAAAACCTGAAATGATACGCACACCAACAATATACGTCATAATAAAGACAACGCTGGATCAGTGCGCTAACAATTACGTCACAATGGTAAAGTAAATAAAATGCGCACAAATTGCTGATGCAGAATCGGCTTTCTGTTTACACGTAGTAAAAAAGCCGATTCTGCATCTGCTCGCGGTTCAGAACCTACTACTTTGGTGGTGCAAATTGCCGGTTCTGAACCGCGAGCCGATGCAAGTTACTCGCGTTTACACGCTATGAAAAAGCCGATGCTGCATCGGCTCGCGGTTCAGAACCACGAGCCCATTCAAATGCTGATTAAGTGTAAACACTGTATTAGAGAATACTATAGTTGGTACCAAATCAACATCCAGTGGATCAATGATCATGTTGATACTTTTTATGATATATCATGATGATACATGTTCATACATTTTTAGGCATAAATTTTCGAAGAGCACATATTTTTTTTTATGTCCATTAAGTAAATCCAAAAGATTCACAGGTTGCTGATCATTATGCTTGTTTGGTGGATCAAGTATGACCACAACACTTGTCCAGGCTCTCTTCAAATTCATCTTTTGTCCATATTAAAGTGGAGACACCCCTTCACATCAACAGCCCTCATGTATTTAGGCCCTGACCGAATCCAAAATTGAAATCAAATACCAATCAAACTTGTAAACACTGCAGTGCAAGCTTTATATGAATTGTATGCATTTTCAGATTACGAGATCAGCAATTTGCTCGAAATTAGCTCCAAAATGGACTTTAAAAAAAAGAATTATTGTACTTTTCACAAGCCTCAAGGACGTGATGTCATGTTCTGTTTAGTAGAAGCATTGTGAATCCATGGGTTTGTACATGGATTTTTTTTTTTCTGCTTATCAGAATATGCATTCTACTTTCTTCCTTTCCATCACTTTCTGCAAGCTTCAATTGATGAAATATACAGCTTTTTACTTATTCTTGCTCTATTTCATTTCCTGCTTTTTGGCATACATGTAGCTTCCAACTCTATCTGCATTCCAATTATGTTTAAAAAAAATTCCTGACAACAATTAAGCCCCAATAACAGCCAAAGAAAGATTTCACAAAAAATTGTGAAGAGTTGTAGGTTTCCATCCATTTGAGTTTTGAATAATTCTCAGTACCATTTTTCACTGCAAATTGGAACTAAAATTAAATTCATAATCTGCTCAGTATTTGCTCATTGTCTGTCCGTGATGAAATTAATGTCTGTCTGCGATTATTTTGATTTATGATATGGATAAAATGAATGGATTTTAGCTATATTCAAATGAAATGATTTACAGTGTCTAGTGAGATGCTTCTACACACTTATATTTTTGCTTCTATTCTGATAAAGAATAAAAAGCTGAATCCATACATCAAGGCTCCACATTAACTTTTTTTGGTGGTGGCCCGTTCGGGCCACCAAAACCATCAAATAATTTTTTTTGGTGGCCCGATATTAAAGTTTGGTGGCCCGAAAAATATAAAGAAACACATTAAAAATTAATAAAACAAACTTCTGAAATATTAATTCTGCAGCAACTACCACTAAGTTACTTTCACTTTATCATCTTGTATGTAAACCTTGTTTGCTGTTATTTTACTTTGCTAATTGGCTTGTGGTAAAATATAAATTGTTTCTATCGTTGTAAAAATGAAATGATTGAAAGAGAATAAATGAATTTTATTGTTTGCAGGTTGTGTGGACTTTTTTTTTTAAATCTCCGTATATAGACACACACTCATAATGGTATAGTAAATAAATAGTGCATAGCAAACTCAGATAGACGTACAAAACAATGGATTTTCATTTCTTCCTCTTTGAATCCTAAAACCTAGATTATGCAGGCCCCAAATCCAGTGTATTTCGGTTTTCTCTTTTGCAGCATATTATAGCAGGAGAAAATCACAGAAAAATATGCTGCAAAATTAGAACAATGCATAAAAGGGGGCAACAAATGAAAATAATTTTCAAAACGTATATTACAAAAAGAAAACAAAAATAATAAAAGAAATAAGTGAAATAAAACAAAAAGAAAATGAAGAAAGAAAAAACAAAGAACAAGGAAAAAAAGAAAAAATTTAGAGAGAAAAAAAAAGAAAAGAAAGTGAAAGAAAAATGAATAAAACAAAATTAATATAAACATGGGGAAAAGGGGAAAATTAAAAAGCCATTACGAATATTTTTTAACAGCTGTGGCAACAGTCTATTCTGACTGGAATATAATTAAAAGCCAAGCAAATAATTTTCACTTACATTTTTCTGGGAATGGCACATTTCTATTTTTATATCCTTTAGTTTGTATTATTTTATTTTCAGTAGAAACATACATGTATTTTTTAATCAGGCATATTCAATGGGAAGGGGTATAAATGGTTAAACCACTGTAAAAAAAAATGAAAGAAAAAAAAAGAAGAAGAAAACGGCAAAAGTTATATCTGGAAAAAAAGTGTGAGAAAAGTCCTTCCCTATATTTGCCAAAATGTTGGAAAAATTCACATTTCATATCAATGAAATGCCTTCCCAAAGTATTTACTTTCTCAAGAGTGGTTTAAGAAGTCATTTATAAACAAGAAAGAAAGAAACTGTCTGTTTATTTTTGGCTAGAAAAGACACAGCTTCGAAAGAAACCAAGTATCAACATACATACAAATGCACACGTGGGACTGTGATGTACTTGCGTATGTGTTTTTATGTGTATTAATTAATTTGGAAATCGGTCTTTTGTAGTCAAAAGAGAGGTCATAATTCCTCTTCTTAATGCTTGCAAATAATCAGGGTACACCAAATTTTCGTAATTAAGACTGTAGAATGTCATTTCATTGGTGTAAAATGTGACTTTGACTCAGATTTTCAAAGTTCTGTGGAAGATTTCTTAGCAGCAACATTTTTTATCGCAGCTCCCAGAGTCTGAATAGGCTGAGCTAGATCTAGAGCACAGCTGTATGCAGTGGCTTCATGCAAAGCTCACGCCAGCCGGCCGGCGCGGCTGGCTGGATAATAGCTACTGTATACTATAGTTGTAGGCCTAATATGCAAACTTTGTGTGTGTGTATTTGTGTGTAGATCAACAAAAAGGGCGCATGACGAATTAACTGGGTTGCAATTTGAACTGTAGAAAGTTGATAAATGCGTGCAAAATCGGGAGAAAAATTGCGCTCCTTTGAAAATTATTGGTTGCCCGATTCGGGCCACCAAAACTTAACATTTTATCAATAATGGTTGCCCGAGGTGAATTTCTGGTGGCCCCGGGCCACCGCTAATGTCGAGCCTTGCATACATATTATCCATATCATAAACTCAATAAAAATGATCACGGATGGACATTAATTTCATCACGGTCGGAAATTACAAAATGGAATGTTAACATCTAACAGAAAAATTTACTTCCCATATTTTTTCTACTAATTTATGTTTGATGATAGATTAATGTTCAGAGTACAAGAAAATCCAAACCAAATTGGAGTAACTTTGAAAACAATAAAACTAGAGTGAATTGAATTTGAGTGAATTTACATTGTCCGTCCGTGATCATTTTTGATTGAGTTTATGATATGGATAAAATGTATAGATTTTAGCTATGTTCAAATAAAATGATGTACAGTGTTTAGTGAGATACCTCTACACCTTTTTATTTTTTATTTCTATTCTGATAAAAAATAAAAAAACTGAAATTTCAAAATGGAAATGTTCACACCTACCAAAAAAAATTGCTTCCCAATATTTTTTTCCCACTAATTTATGTTTGATAATAGATTAATGTTCAGAGTGCAAGAACAACTTAACCAAATTGGAATAACTTTAAAAACAATAAAACTAGAAAGAATTTAATTTGAGTAAAAATTTCCGTCCGTGATGAGAGGTAATAGCACCCCCACGAATAAAATGGACTATTCCAGGAATTTCGGATTCATCAATCTTCATGAAACTGAGTTCTTTGAAACCTGAGATATCAAAGATTATCTTAAAAGCAATTTTGATAGAAATATCTAAAAAAAAAAAATTCACCTCAATGCTAACCCTTAACCGATCATGCTCAGCTTTGGAAAAACACAAAATGCTTAATATCTCAACTTGTGCAAAATGTAGAGACTGTCTTTTTTTTTCAATGGGGAGGCAGTGAAAAGAATTGATCATCCATCTCTAGCATCATCATTATAAAGAATGTATCCAATGCTGATGCTTCAAGGATCTCAAGGTTGTTTTCACTTTGGGGGAGTACAGCTGACTAGAAAGCAGGATATTGCAGTTCCCAGCAGTTTTGGGTTATTATATATTGTCCAATATCAAACTACATGTATTCATAAGCATAAATGTTTAATGTTTCATTTATCAACTGACAGGCTTAATTCCTTTTCATCTGTTTGCAAACTGTAACTTAAGAAATTATATCAGGGGACTGGTAAACACTTTACTAACACAAGTATCAGTATGTGGGACTGGAGTGAAATTTCAGATCAGATAATTGGTATGACCTTTGGAAGAGTTTAAAAAGGTAAAGAAATAAAATACCATCATTGGTTTTAACATATTTTGTCAATATCATTCTAATAATTAACATACACGAAAATCAAGTTAAAAATTATTTGTCCGGGGGTCAAACTCAAGGTCAAAATAAAGGTCACAGGTCATGACCTTATAAATCGCCCCAATACATTATTTGATGCATGTTTTGGATTTCTCTTTAAATTTCCTTTTGAATGGTACCAGTTTCGTGAAAATTAGTCAACACGTTACGACGCAATGGCCATTGAAAGTTGAAGGTCACGCCCATTTTTGTCAAAACAAGGAGAAAAGGGCGACAGACCGATTGGACTAATTTTTTTGTTTTGTGCTTTGGCCATGGGGAATTTTATGTGTACCAATTTACAACAAAAACTGAGAGGGTGGGGTGCAACCACTAGGTGAATCCAGATGGAATGATCCTGCATTGAATGAGATTTTCTACGGCTTCTTTTTTCAATTTTCAGGGCTCCTTTTAACATATTGGGGCGATATTGCCTAAGGCCCTGGATGTGGTTTTTATTTTCCTGAAATATTCCGATCTACACGATTTGCCTTTCTTTCTTTTCCTGCAGATACTTGTGACAAAGATCAGGAGTGAACCAAATGTAAGGAAACTTCTTTTATATTGCTCTCCTCCCCATCAAATAATAAATTTTGTAGAAGTAAATTTTAAACAAACACATCATTAGAAAATTATGTCCAAAAATGTATAAAATAATGAAAGTGATGTCATTATGGCTCAAATTGTATGTAGTATAAATATTTGAAAATGTAGTAAAGTGTGATAAAAAGATTAAACCAAAAAGCTCTGAAAGCCCTGAAAATTGGGTCGTCCCAATAACGGGGAAAAAGAAAGAAAGAATGAAGACTGCTGTAGCCTTCTGAAGACAAAGGCAGTCTTTATTAGCAGAAGGTCTTATGGACAGGGTCTTCTAAAGCATGTCAATTTGGAGAACAAATAATGTGAGGGAAACAAATCTTGTGGTATTTGTAGCCAGGTATTGCATAGATATAGATACGGGACATTGCTGAAGAAGGTTTCACTAAAATAACATGCATGAATAGAATGTTAGTTACCTGTTGGAAGAGGGTAATATTAAAAATTGTAATATTTATAATGCATCATGTGACCATCAAATGATAATCTATATTTCTGGGCCCCATCTTACAAAGAGTTACGATTGATCCAATCAACCGTAACTCTATGGAAATCCATCAGTGTCATAATTTTTTATACAGGAAATTTGTAAAATGTCCTTTGTATACAAAGGAGAACACACCAAATTGTCAAGAAATCAATGATTATGGATATACATTCATATCTAGAAATTATTTTGAACAAACATGCATTTTATATGTTGACTTTGCCGGCTTTTCATAGTTGCGATGGATCGGATCAATCGCAACTCTTTGTAAGATGGGCCCCTGGTGAGAACTAATAAAACACTTTGTTGTTTGATTTTGTTAAATAATATTCCAAGTACGGTAATATGTTTTGATCCATACAGAATGTAGAACTGCGTAAGAACCTTCAAGACCAGCAGGCAAAGATTACTTCTCTCAGTGAAAAGCAGGTGGGTTTTGTTATTTTTATATATTTTTTTAATTTATTTCATTTTATTTATTATTTATCTATTTATTTTATCATTATTATTATTATTTTTTTTTGGGGGGGTGTTTTTATTTTTGTTCATTTTGTTGTTTTATTTTGTAAGGTTTTCATAGGGTTTGGAAACAATTACAAGTGAAGGATTTTTTTTCCTTGAGGCAGCTAAAGGCAAAGTGTTAATTGTTATGGTTTATGGCCAATTGTAATAGCATCAATATGGAGCAAAATACATGTAAGACCTACTGTACATGCAGGCCAACCATACAGACTCCCCAAGAAAGATATTTGTTTTCTAGATTTTAAGTCCGCTAGTTACCGGTATCAATTTTTCAGCTTGATACATGTACAGTGTACAATGCACTGTTTTTACGCAAGAAAATGAGGGTCTGAGTTCTTCTGGTTTTGTTTGTTATATAGCATTGTGCATAATTGATTAGCTGTGTGTACAGTTCCTTCATGAAATATGAGTGTTTTGCTCCTCAAGTCTGGTTTTCCAGCCTTGCACACAGCACTGTGGAATATCCAGTATCTTTGATACACTTTATAACCCTTGTTTCTTTTGCTTATGTTATTTTTTCATAGAAAAAAGTTGTTGAACAGCTGCGCTCTGATCTTGGTGTGAGGAAACCGTTGGCACAACATGAAGGGGTACATGTAGGTTCAATTGCACTTTGATATTGGGGAGTGTTTTATGAAAAGTTTGTTGACCCCTGATTTGCACTGACAAATGTTATAAGCTACTGCAGATTCTTGCATCAGATTTTCTGAGAGATGTTTTATTCGATGTAATCAAATATTGACTGGCTCTTCTTTTGGGGATCATAAAATATTTTGCTCTTAAAAGAACCACATTGCTCTTGTTTAAAGACTCTGGCCATTATAATTCTGTTGTGGGCATATATTTGATGTTCTGTTTGAGGCTAGTCAATATTATGTATTCTGAATTTGCAAGTCTGCATCAGATTCAGATTTAGATATTTTATTGCCAACGATGCATTAGTACATTACATATAGAAATCAAATTTGTTATCACTAAACAATTTGGAATGTCTTATATATATAAAAACTTACATGGTTTCAACAAACTATATTTAAGCAATACAAATCAGTAAACAAAATACTTTTATTTTTTGGTTTTTTTAATAGAAAATCACACAACTTCAAATCAGTGCACAGCCCCTGACAACATCACAACACCTCAACATCCCTAATCGTGTGAAGGCCAACATGCTCGGCAATCCAACCACTAAGCAACAAGTAGCACCTGCAACCATCCATACCACCACCACCACTGCCATGCCCATTACCGGTGGAGGAGGGGGAGGGGGCGCCCAGCACACCCCTTCCACCCCCACTCGACTGTCCATCCTCACAAACAAACCATCAGTGATTAGCATCAAGGTGCCAAATATCACCAATCGGTTGAACTCCGTGGTGAAGAGACCAACTTCACAGAACTTGTCTAAGGTAGGTGCTCACTTATTGTAATGATGGTTATGGTAGAGCGACCGCCTCATAACTGGAAGGTCTGGAGTTCAAGCCCCGGCTGCGTCAGACCAAAAGACTGAAAGAGATGGAAGCTGCTGTTACCTTGTTTTGGGTTCAACGATTAAAGGGATAGAGCAACGTCAAAATGGCTCTACTCAGTGGATGCCGGGTCCACGAGCAATTGGCAAAATGATTACTTTTAATGATTTCTATTTCTTATTTCTATTTTGAACAAATAAGAATATGGATTATTATTATTACTGTCATTGAGGACATTAGTGAGAATGTTCCATGCCCGAGGCATAAAAAGTTGGTAATTCTTGTGATGCCCGAGCAAAACAATGTTCTGTGTTATAAGATTGTGATGTGGATCAATGTTCATATACCATCATCTGAAAACAGGGTCCCGTAACACAAAGATTAGCAATTAATTGTACACTTGATTTTCACGATTGATTGTACATTGTAGTCAATGGAATCTATCGTAGAAAAATGTTCTATGATCATTGCTAAGTTTTGTGTTACGGACTCCTGATAAAAAATGACATGGAGGCCGGGGATGATTTAGCCCTAAATGTTCAAAAGAGCCCTGGAAAGTTAAAAAAAACTAAAAAAAAAAAAGAAACCCCCATTCATTGCAATGGTAAAATTTATCCAATGTTGCAGATTCAGGCAGTAAGTTGTCAAAAGGAGCCCTCAAATTTTATTTTTGCCTGTCTCAAAACCTTGACTTGTCATTTTATTTATGACCACTCCTCGCCGGACAAAAATCTACATGTTAGGCCAAATAAATCTCTTCTTTCAACCAGAGAGCCCTGGGTACAAATTTCAGCCAAGATATTATTTCTTCCAGCAAGAATTTCTTCTGCATTATGCTTCACCCGACGACGAAGGGGTAGTAAATGGGTACCTGGTTTGCGTAGTCATTACTTGAAAAGCTTGTGCACTTTGAAGGTAGCCGGCCACAGCTAGGGTTATAATAATGAGCAGCTTTAGCACTCTGCATCATGGATATGAATGCTTCGTAAGTTACATTGTTATTGTATGGTATTCTTTTCACTTGTATTTCAATATGGTTTCCATTTAGGAACTTGACTATATGGCAAAGCAATACAAGCGTCAATTTCTTTCTACGAGACCTAAAGACAATCCACTGCCCTCATCAATATCAAGTATCGCCATCTCTCAGTCATCAACGTCATCCTCTTCTACAAGTTTTACGACAAGCTGCCAGAAGAAGCCTCTAACTGCCGAAGAAACAGTATGTAGTTTACATTCACTATTGTAGACTTATTTGCTGTGCGAACCATCCACTCAAGGCAGGGTTGGGCTCAATTTACGTTCCAAATACATTCCTAATTACATTCCAGAAACAATAACCTGCTTAAGCCAGCCCAATGAAAAGTTAGTGTCAAGTTGATTATAATCTGGTCAGCTTGCTGAAGCAGGTTATTGTAATGTTAATTAGAAGCTGGTAAGTAGCTGGATCATCTCCAGAATGTAATTAGGAATGCATTTGGAATGTAATTGATCCCAACCCTGACTCAAGGAAAGTGGTCTGTAAATGCAGCCCAATGACCCTGCAATTGACTAGGTCATTTGTTGAAACACTCATTTGTGCTAGTCTTGTGTGAAGACCCTCATCCAAACATCCAAATCAATCTTTTGGGAAGCATAACAGAATCTAGAATTCATTAATCAAATTTGAATCCACAATACAAAGAACAGTAGATATTGTTTAAACTGAAGTTACAGAACCTACTGTTCTCTGCTGTGATCCAAGTCAAAGAATTTCAACTGGCACTGTAGTATTTACTCAGCTTGTTATTGTGTTTTTTTCTTGTTGCCATAGAAACTTGAATTCATGGCGTCCATTGGCCTGGTCACCCCAAAGACGGCACAGACATTACAGAGTAAGAGATCAGAAAGGAAAAGAAGAAGTACTGCTAATCCACAGTTCTCAAAGTTTGACAAACATGAATTAGAAGTAAGTAATACAAGTTGTTATGAAAGGACAATCCATCTTAACGAAAAGTTTTTTTTTAATAAAAAGAGAAAAATCCAACGAGTACAACACTGAAATTTTCATTAAAATCGGATGTAAAAGAAGAAAAGTATTACAGTTTAAAGTTTCGCTTTATTCTCAAAACAGTTAAATGCACATAGGGGAAGGCGGGGTACGTTGTGACACTTTTTACATTTTGTATGTAAGAATTGATATGACTAGTAATATTGTAGAAATAAGTACCTTGCCATTAAATTTGATTCTTGGGAAATATTTTTCACCTAGATAAAACTTTCTACCCCCACACTGAAAGTCATTGTCACCTTTGAAAAAACTGATGTCAAATGGCTCAACTTGCCCCATCTGTGGGGTAAGTTGTGCCACCGTCTGGGGTAAATTGAGCCACAAAATGTATGCGGGAGAACCAGGATGTCAATTTTTCATTTAAAGTCTTTTCACTTGCTAATTCTCTATAAATACTAACATCTTCTAAAAGTAAAAGAACTGTCATGTGAATTTGCTCCTTTCTGCCTGCATACCAATGGCTTTTTATGTTTTTCAATTTTTTTTATTATATATTACCATAAGAGTTACCATGGCTCAACTTGCCCCATGTTGGTTGGCTTAAATTAGCCCCGACCGAACTTTTTGTGATATTTTCACATCCACACATTTCTTATGCATCCATCATGTAAAAGACTATGACAAGAGTGAGAATCCATACCTGGACTAACAATATTGTTCTTATTTCTAAAATATATTTAAAGACGTTTGTGGGTAAAAAGCACTTATCTATTTCACACCCTTTTTTACTTTTTTGGCTGAAATTTGTATTTTTCCCTCTAAAAAAGTACTTTTTGTTTCAAAGTTGAAAACAATGTGGTGGGGTTGAGGGTTATGCAATGGGTCATCAATACATGACACCACCACAATATCTGACTCATTCATTATTGGCCTGGGGGTGGTGGCTAAACTTGCCCCTATGCTCAACTTACCCCGCCTTCCCTTACTGATCAGTATGCAAATGAGGAGACTGATGACGTCATCCACTCACTATTTCTTTTGTATTTAATTATACGAAATATGAAATATTCTAATTTTCTCTGCATTATCAAGTGAAACAACAATTAATTCCTCCCTGAATATGTGGAATAAGCATTGTTTAATACTATGTTGTTCAGTCAAGTTGGCTCTTGTCAAATCTGCAAAATAAAGAAATATTGTATAATTCAAACAATAAAAAACAAGAAATAGTGAGTGAAGGACATCATTGTTTGTCTCATTTGCATGTCACTCAGTTTTGCGTATCACTTTTTTGTGAAAAATAAGCGAAACTTTAAAATGTCATAACTTTCTTATTTTACATCCGATTTTGATGAAATTTTCAGCGTTATGCTAGTTTGATTTTTCTCTATTTATTCAAATCAACATTTTTCTGAGGTGGACTTGACCTGAATGATGCCACATGGTCTACACCCGCTTTGTTTAATGATGACATGACATTTGCTCCTGTCTTAATATCTCTGAGGGCATAGGGTTAGAGTTAGGATTGTAATAGAGTTTTGGGTTTAATAAGAATAATGTAAAGATAAGGAGTAGGTTCTATTTAGTTTTGGAGGTTATGTTTTCTGTTTGGCTTAACCTGCAGATTTTTCATTGGAGATTTTGTCACAGGAGCAGATGTCATTGAACCTGTCTACTTTCTATTATACAAATAATGAATGTTTATGAGTGCAATGGACAGAATACTTCATTCGGTGAAAGATGAAATGATCCATTCCACGAGGCGTAGCCAAGTTGAATGGATCATTATTTCATATTTCACCGAATGAAGTATTCTGTCCATTGCAAGAATGAAAAAAACATTCATTATTTGGTTTATATGACACCTAAAAATTGATTTTTTTTTTAAATATGAAATTTATGAATTTCGATGCAAAACATGCTCATGCAGTGCGAGTTCGATCTGTTGATTGTTACGTCATTATAACATGCGCACTGCTGGTGCCTGCAGCTACAGTCTCGGTGCGCGCGTGCAATGGACAAAATCGTATGGATCCAAAATTGCACGATGAATGGATCCAAAATTGCACGGTTGATGACGTCATTGCAAAATGGGCTGAATGAACGATATCAAACAACCAATCAAATCACAAGGATCTATCTAGGTGTCATATATTTGGTCTTATCCCACATTGTCTAATCACTCATCCATCCTGGGCCCCGTCTTACAAAGAGTTACAATTGATTCAATCAATCGTAACTCTATGGAAATCCATCAGTGCCATAATTTTGTCTGCAGGAAATTTGCAAAATGTCCTTTGTAAACAAAGGAGAACACACCAAATTGTCAAGAAATCAATGAATTTAAGGATATTCATTCATATCTAGAATTTTGTTTGAACAATCATGCATTTTATATGTTGGCTTGGCTGGCTTTCCATAGTTGCGATTGATTGGATCAATTGCAACTCTTTGTAAGACGGGTCCCTGGTTCATCTGCTTATCATTGGTTATATTGCCATTAAAGAGCTGCCATCCATCCTGTGTACGTTATTAAATTTCATACAAATTTTCTTTGTATGCCGGGGCATGGTGTCCATCGTCTGTCGTCCTTCCACAATTTCAAAATGCTTCTGCTTTGTCATTTCAAGTCCGATTTCAATTCTGTTTGCTTTATATGATAGCACTAGGTGGAGGATTCAAAACTTCCACACAGAATTTTGAAACTCATTGAATATGCTAATTTATGCACATTTTTCAAAACTCACAAAAAATGTGTATTTATTTGTCAACCGATTTTGATTTTTTTTCCTTCCATCTGGTAGGGCTGGGTGAGGATCACCAAACTTATAAAGAGAATTTTGAAATTTTGACTAGAATATTATTTATGCTAATTTATATGAAATTTATTCATTAACCACAAAAAATGATTTTCTCCTTCATTTGTTGATCAATTTCAAATTTGTTTGCTTTATATGAAAGCTCTAGGTGGGGACACAAAAATTCTACTCAGAATTTTGAAACTCATTAAATATGCTAATTTATTCATATTTTTCGAAACTCATCAAAAATGCTTATTCATTTGTTGACCGATTTTGATTTTTTTTTTCCATCTGAGAGCTACATGAGGTTCACCAAGATTCTACACAGAATTTAAAAATTTTTACTAGAAAATTATTTATGCTGATTTATTTGAAATTTATTCATAAATCACAAAAATTGCTTCGTATCTGTCATTTCTTCATCAATTTCAATTCTGTTTCCTGAATTTATGTCACCAATATAATTCACTGACACTCCAGTGTCAACTGGGCTGAAATTAAAAATTGTGTAAATTTCATTGCAAGATGTTGGATGAGCACCACATTGATGTGCTAGTTTATTTTACTTTCCCCCCTGTTTTCTTGCTACCACAAAATCTCCAAAAGTCCTCCATCAGTTTTGTTCAAAATTTTGTCAGTTATGGGCACCTATTATGCGATGTGTATGAAACAAGTTCAAGGTCAAAAAGGTTATCGTGACATCATCTTGGTGCGATTTTGTAAAATCACATTATCAATCATTTCTCCATTATCAATTATCAAAAACCAATCATATTCACATCAAATCAATTTGAAGTCAAGGGTCAACTGTCCATGTCATCAAAGGTCATCGTGACTCATGTAGATGTCATGATGTTTGTAAATTTTTAAATGCTCAATATCTCCTTTTTATCATAGTAGAGTACGTTTCAGGTCATTTTAATCATTTCAAAAATTTGCGTGTGCAGGTTTTCACGCGTAACACTGTTACACAACTTAGGATAGCCATTTCTTCTATGTCAATGCATTTATGATTTAATTCTGAGCAATTTGATACCTTGATAAACCTATGACCATTAACAAGTAAAGGAAGCAGCTTCCATCAAAATTTGCAAACCAAATAGGCCAACTATATGCAAACAATTCATTACAGCTTTTTAGAAATTCTGTTGACTCCCAAGTTTTGTTTATGTTGGGATACAGTATGAACAGTAGATATGATTTCATTTGTATTTTAAGGGTCTCTGTTCTATGGAAACGGGGGTCTGAGATATTTTTTTGTTTCAATATGGTAAGCCTAATGACCCGATGTATCAATTGATTGTTTGTAAACAGAGTCGGAGATCGGCCACAAGTTATCTAGCTGCTGCAAACGGATGGTCAGGAGAGAAGAGAAGAAAAGGTATGAACAGTGGAAGGTTTCATGGAGTTGTTTGTCAATGATTTCACTACAAGAGGTGTTATAAGCTACTGCAAATCCTTGAATCTGATTGGCCGAGAGCGACATAATCAGTGAAAATCACTGACAAACTATTTATTGAAATGCTTCCCAGAAAAACATTGAGTGGTATCATTGTTCATATATAAACTATTTACCGTAAACCAGGGTGACTTTGGTCGGGGGGGGGGGGGTGACTGGACAGTTTTTTAATCAGCATCATTCTTTTGCTGTTGGTTTTTCTGAAAATATTCATGTATGTTAGAAAAGGGGATCATACTGCTTTCATGATGTATAAATATATTTTCAAAAACCCCAACAACAAAACTGTCCTCCCCCTCCTAATTTTCCCTGATTGATGGTATTGAAATGCTCACTAGAAAACATTCAGTGGCATAATAGTTATTTTTTATTTAGTATACAGGGAAATTCCTAAAGTATGTTTGTCGAACCCCCTATATTGGGGGACCTTTCCGAAATGATTCGTGTTTTCTGTTTCACATTAAAGGGTTTTAATGTTCTCAAATGATCATGGCTCAAGTAGAAAAGTAAGAAAGTATAAAAAATGGGATCACATGTTCAACTTAAAATTTGATAATTTGAGGGAATTCCCCTTTTTGTAATCTTCATCAGCACCTTTATTGACACTGAAATTTTGATTTGATTTAATTTGATTTAATTCAGATTCCACATAACACACAAATATTCAGGATTTGCACATACATTGCAAAGAAAAATGAGAGAAATACAACATTTCCATTAAAAAATAAGAATAATTGGAGGGATTTGTGTACTTGAGACCAAGCCTGTTTGATAAAAATCCTTGAGAATTGATCGACAAGAGAGTGTATTTATAAATATATTTAGATATTCTTCACCGATTGGCAATGTTATTTCAAATTTGTAGTGGATTGCAAAGCTCTTTGTTACTTGCCCTACAGACTATAATCAAATGGAGGATAAATTAATATTGTATGGGCTTGTTTAGTTTCTGATCATTCAATCTTTGTCTTATTATGCCTTCTGTTTACAGCTGCCAGACCTGCAAGGTTTGCAGATGGTGCTGGGTCGGAAAATGTAGGAGTCAATGGTGTTCCTAAACAAGAGTCTGATGTAAGTGGATCAAGTTTATGTGGTTCTGACTCTCACCTTGTAAACAGATTGTCGTGTGTTCGAATCCCTAAGGCCCGAATTCACAAAGGTGGTTTTTAAAGCCATCAGTTGAACCCATGGTTTGTGTAGATTATCTGTATAAATTACGCTTATTTACTGTGTATATGTAAAAATCAGTGAATTTTTTTTTTTTTTTTCAGGGGCTCCATTTTAAAATTTTTGTCAAATTTCGGGGGCTCCATTTCTACCTTTCGGGGGCTACTTTTTGCATTTTGGGGCTCTTTTTAATGCTACTTTTTTGTATTTTGAGGAATACCTGTTCACTTATTAATGAATTACTACTTTTTGTTTAATATTGTATGATTTTTTAAAGTTATTTTTTTCATGCTTACAATCTTTGGTGTGGGTGGGTGTGTGTGGGTGTACATGTAATAAAGGCCCACATACCCTAACTTTTCGTGAAGTTCTTTGAAAACGTTCTTTGAAAATCTCCATGAAAATTGCATTTCTCTATGGGGGGGTCTAAATTTGGTGAGAATGTATTCATTTAAAAGAACTTAAATATACATGACAATGAAGAAATCATCAAACTTTATTGGCAGTTTTGAATAATATACCTGAAATGTAAACTCTGTCTGAAACAGAAAATCACCATCATTGAGGCCTTTACTGAGCGAATTGTCCCCTAGAGCTCTGGCAGAGAGACAGAGCTCAGACTGGCTAGCTAATACAAGGGCCAATGCGTGCGCCTGCCGCCGGCCTGGTAAAATAGATGGAGCTTTGTTTGATGATTTATTGTCTGATATTTACCACATCCCCGAAAAAAATAAAACAAATGATTTTTAAGTTATAATAAATAAATAAGGTAAGTTATTTTTTATGTTAATAGGCCGTTTTGAAAAGCAAAGCCGAATGACAACTCACCAATGATAGGTTACTAGACTCTGGGATTTGTTTCCTGTGTAATTCGAATTATTTCATCACAGAATTGTGATATCTGTAGGGGAAACATGTGCATTAGAAATTGCACATGGTGGTAGTCATAATGGACCCCTATACATGCAACTGTTTCCTGACCGTCGCATTTATTTATTTTTTCATACCTGGTACCATGTGTGTGGAAATACGTGGTACAGAAAAAAAGACGCAACTTCGGAATTTGAAACTGTGCTCCTCGCTATTTTCAAGGCTTATTCATGATTTTGAGTGTGGACTTGGATGATTTTTAAATGGTAAGCGGAGCTCGAGCATATGGCGCTAGTGGGTCGTTGAGTTGTTATCACTCGGCAATAATTTCGGGGGTGACATTCAGATTTTATGTCGCCCCTGAAAGCATGATTTTGGGTGATTTCAAGGGCGACTTTAGGCATTTCCGGGGCGAATTCGCCCGCCACCCCTGTGTATTTTTTTTCACTGATAAAAATGTCCAATGCTGATGCACGCTATTGTCACAGTGTGCCAAATTGATGCTTGTTGCCATGGTTAAATACGCTATTTTATTTACGAGTCCACTGTTTTGATTTAATGAGTCCACTCTTCCCAAAGTGGACTCATAAATGAAATACTAGTAGCTTATTTAAAGTTATCATTTCACTATGTTCTGATTTTGAAAATTCTCATTTTGGTTTTTAAAAATAGGCTAAACATTAGCCTTATTGTGTAAAAATACCAGCCCAAAAGTTTCAAAAGTATCTTATGTACAGGAACTACATGTATTTTAAAACTTTGGAGATGTAAACCAAAATTTGAAAATAATTGGGGGTTGGTTTCAATGACTATTAGTATACAGCGAATCTGTGCACTACAACACATTAATTCTTCATGAACACAGCATGACCTACAATATACAGTGTGTTCAACGTATACACTGAATGTACAGTGCAGCTAATAATAGTGTGCGTGTATAGGATATACACACAGCAGAAGGCAGTCAACACAGCCAACAGACTTTTTGAATTGGAGAAAACTGGTCACAAGCTGAACCCGTCTACCAGACGGTTCTCAAAACCAGGCTAATAAATTGCTTCTTGTATCTATAAAATTAGAGTTTTTCATCCTATATTGTGGTCTGCTTCAGGGTTTTTAAGGACAAATACAGGCACTCTTACACATGTTTCATCTCAGTTTGAGAATTTTTTTAATCAGCTGCTCACAAAGTGAAACGATCCCTTTAACCATGGCAACAGGCGTCAATTTGATGCACTGTAACAAAAGAGCACATTAGCATTGGACATTTTTTAATATGCATGGTAAGTAATTTATAGAGAAAACCACCTTTGTGAATTTGGGCCAAAGTGGTCTAGCGTCCTTTGGCAAGGCGTTAATCCACACTTTGCCACTCTCGACCCAGGTGCTAAATGGGTACCTGGTAGGATGCGAAAGTTATTGTATGTTTGAATTTGCCAGTGCCATTATAAGGCTGCGATGAATGCAAGGAATGCTCCCCAGGGAGTGGAAGTTGTGCGCATTTCGTGCAGGATTGAGATGAATCCAATGGCCGTGGAAATAATATGCTGTAAAGCGCTTTGAGCTGTTATGGGAAAAGTGCTATATAAAAACTAGCTTTTATCAATATCATCATATTTGCTGTGCAAACTATCCATTTGCTCTCGTACTGCACATGCAAATCATGCTGACCAAAATAATAGTTTTAAATGCATCATCAAACCCTATATAGATAATAAAACCTGCTACCAATTTATTTGTTTTATCTATGTCCAATAACCAGGGCCATGAGGATATATGTGCAGTATGCAGGCAGATCGGAGAGCTATTGATGTGTGATACCTGTAACCTTGTCTATCACCTGGGCTGCCTTGACCCGCCCCTCTCCTCAGTACCCCCAGGAGCCTGGAGCTGTCCTCAATGCAAGGTAGCGTTGTTCTGAAACTGTTTTTAGAAAGTGTTCTTTCAAACTGTTCTGAAACTGTTTTTAGAAAATGTTCTTTGGAACTGTTGTTTGAAACTTCCGTGGTTGTAACTGGGAGTTGAAACTGCTAAATAAAATCTTGCCTTAACCTGGGTGGAAGTTGTTTGTTGAAGCTACTAGTTCTAGTTCTGTTCATAAAGGTCTGAATACAAAGTCGGTTTGTAAAAGATTGGTGAATACTGTTCATTGGAACATTCAATTAAAACTGTTGGTTGAAAACTTTGTTTGAAATGGTTGGTTGAAAGTGTTGATTGGTTGATAATGTTGATTTAAATTGCTGTTTGAAACTCTCGGTTGAAATCGCCATTAAAAATAACAGCTCGTTGAAGAACTTGAACAAACATGTACTTTGGTTCATGGGAATAAAAAAGAAGAAGTCATGAGGAGAAAGATAATGATTTATGATCAGAGCTTGAACGAATTGAAGGCCATCAAAGCCCATGGCAGTGGATGCCGTTTTAATTGGCCTCACTGTCCCTCACATTGGTCTTGGAGATTTGTTATGCTCTTTAACTTTTTCATTTTCTTCATGCTGTTATAGAATGTGCCGTATGGGGAAGTGGCCTTGACCTAAATATATCAAACTTTTAGGCATTTGTCAATTATTTGTATCCAAGTTTTATTTCAAAGGCAAAGACTAGCTGGAGAACTGGCAAGGCACCTTAGCCTTTTATTGGCCTCATTACCTCTCTATTTGCCTGTAGACATATGTTGAGCCCTCATGTATTTTTACCCTTTGTGCTGTTATAGAAAAATCCTTGATATATAAAAGAAATTAAGACCTTTGTCAAGGAACTTGGTAATTTCGAATCCCACCTCTCTTTGACTGTTGCAGTTAAAAGGCAAAGACAAACCGGAGAACTGGCAAGGGACCTTGGCCGTCGTGCATGCCTTCTTATCCCACAAGCAGTCGATGGAAGATGAGAAGAAGAAACTTGGTCGGCGGGCAGCAGAGCTCAGGATGCAGAGGGTTCAACTAGAGGAAAAAGCTAAACATCTCAATGATGCTATCACAGTAAGGACAAATTCTTGTTAGATTTCAATCGCATGGCCAATTTAGGGACTAGTAGTACTAGTAAGGCCTAAAAAATGTAGGTTTGCTTAATTGGTGGGAGGGGGATTGGTTGGTTGGTTTGTTTGTCTTTTAAACTGACGAATGAAACAGTACTAACATCGTCCATATAAATATATGATATGGATGATGTTAGCACTGCTTTGTTTGCAGTAGACAAATCAATGAAAATTAGGGTCAAATTACACTTTTTTGGGGGGGGGGGTAGGGGGTGGGGCTAGATTTGAGTAAGGAAATAAAAATGGGCAGTTTTGACTTTGGTCTGCCAAGTTACAGCAAACAAACTCTTGTTTTGCCTAACTCGAGAAGAATGCTTATTAATCATCTTGATGATACTATCACTGTAAGAACACATTATTGTTCAGTTTTAATCACATTACAAATTTCAGGATTTCAGTGATTATTAGAAGCAGATAGTGAATGCTAATCTCTCTTTATTGTCCCAGAAGCAAAGCAAAGCTAATGAATCCTTGATGACATCCTTCCGCGAGACAGAAGCTACGATCTCCCAACGCTGACCCTGTCAATCTTTATCTTTTTTTCTCTCTCTATAGAAACAAAGCAAAGCTAATGAATCCCTGATGACGTCCTTCCGCAAGACGGAATCAACGATCACCCAACTCAAAGACTTCCTATCAAGCTTTCAGGTCAAGACAGAACCCATGGACAGCCAATAACAAAGACCATGATCAGCATAGATTTGTATGATTTTTATATCAGTTCTATTTTAAAGTCATATGCATTGGGGATTCGGTTTCACAAGGCCATAACCCTGGATTGTCCATAGCCAACGGGACCCTGAGCCATGAAAGATCAATGGCAATTACAATCGATTACAATTGCCATGTACTAATACATAATAGGGACAGGTTCCTCTAATGTGTGTTTCAATGGGGGACTATTTTTCAAGTGAAACATATCCTATGGTCCGTATAGGCAGGTCTTTGCCAAATTTGGTTTGACTGTTAGACCATGCAGAGCAATAGATTAAGTGAGATCAGAGACCTAGTGGCGCCAAATAGCAGTGGACCATCAAATTGCCCTGAAATAGGCAGGAATAATGTGTATGACGTTTGAATGAATAGAACTTCATGTAAACCTGGGGAGTGTTCCATCAATATTTTTGTACGACATTTTGTCAGGTCTGACAACCTTCATTGAGTCTGATTGGCTAAGAGGCACTGTTACTATGGTGACTGTCGGGTAAAACAGCACTTGTCGGATAAAACGTCCGACAAGTATTTTCATGAAATGCTCCCCAGGTGAACATGAAGACGAGGGGGGCATTTCATGAAACAAATAAGTCTGATTTTCACCAACTTTTTGTTATAAGCTACTGAAATCCTTGCATCTGATTGGCTGAGAGCAAATTTGTCAGTGAAAATCACTGGCAAGATCCTTTATGAAACACTCCCCTGAATTATGGCCTTTTATCGCTCTAACAATCTCCTATCAGATCTTGTTTTATCGAATCGCCATTGCATGCAGTCTGCCTAAATCTGTCTTTTTCTACAACTCAAATAAGATAATAACTTTGAGATGTAATGTGAGGTGTGCTTTTTGATAATGTTTCATCAATGAAACCATGTAATGAGTTATACAAGGAGACTTGAAGTATCGAGGTGTATTTTCAAGCCTATCTAGGATTTTTAGTACTTATATTTTTTGCTATGGCTGGTGACACACCTTGAGGTGTTGGGCTTGGTGGGGGGGGGGGGATGCCTTCTCATCTACTTTTCCCTTCCTCTTTCAATCTTGGTAAAGCAAATAGTTGCATCAGTGGTTTACCTAACTTTAGTATGGCAAGCACATTCAAGCTTATCTTGAAAAATTATTTCAAAACTCACCAACAGAATATGGGGCTGTTTCAAAAAGAGATATGTCTGATTTAGAGTCGTGCATAAGGGCCAACCTGCACATAAGCATTATCCTTGATCACACACTTTTTTAATAGCCTATTGCGTCACTTGGCTCTCTACTTTAAATTGATTTAAAATCAATTCAGTCTTTATTAAAACGTACCCATATTATCAGTACAACATACATTTTGCATAATATCACAGTTTCTATTACAATGGGTCAACATGTTATTAAAAAAGTGTCAGTCCCACAAGGCTAAGTACTTGGGCCATTTCTTTTCTCTGTATGATCGCAATGAAGCGTTATCTTCCCAGGAGTGTGAGTCGGGTTAGTGTTCTATTGGTTTCTTTTGCTTTGCTTTACGGGTTTTGGATTGCTGTGATGCTTGTAAAAATTGTGTTTCTTATCAGTTTCCTTGGCAACCAAATTGTGGTGCACAATCTTGTTTTTAGTTTGCATGAATTGTTGCTTTGAAGCCTTTACACCCTTCGCATTGCTTTAAGCCAAACACTCAAAGGACAACCTTTTTTTTATCATGAGGAGTTTTCAATTTGTTTTGCCAAATTTTGATTTCTTGCCCAAAGCCAATCCCACTGTCGCCTGATACCCCTCAACCAGTATATTGTTTGTGACACATGAATGTACTATTGTTTGTGTACTACATGATATCGTTATGATTTTCAAAGCACATGGTTAGTGCTTTATCATCCCCTAAAATATTTGATGACTAATACTTCCCTTGATTACAGAAAAAAAGTTGAAAAAGGTAATTTTGACCTTTTTTAGAAATGTATAAACAAAATATTATAGTTAACTCATCATATTATCTTACTTTTCTGATACAAATATAACCTGATGAATGATTTCAATGGAATGTGCAATATATCCTTGTATGAGGATTCCCTGTTATATAATCTATATACCTACCACAGGAAGTGGTACTCTTAGGACAAAAAGGGGGTTTGATTGTGATTATGTCATTGTCCATGTCTGTGCCTATTCTTAATGGAAACAGTACAGTTTACAATCTCAAAAAGGGATTTCAGCTGGAATGCAGCCATGTGCCAGCTGGTTCCAGTTCAGTAATTGTTGGCTCCTAATGGTATCATATATGATGTGAGATTTACTTACCCGATCATAAGGTGAACTCTAAGTGTCTCACAATTTGAATCTTTTCCTTGAGACTAATGGATGTACAATGTTAGTATGAATATACTGAAATTGAATTTCCAAGTGAGATGACAAATTTTAGAAAATCATTTTCTAGTAAGTTTAGTAAATTGTATAATCATTAAGTGATTGTAGGTTATGAAATGAATCTAAAGATTTTTTAATGAGTCTAAAGGGTTATGATGTTTAACATCTTTTGAGGAAAACTTGGTAAGATTGTTTTCACCATAATCAAAGTTTTTGTTGTAATCCTTTCGTCATCTGACACTGTTTCTGATGTTGTTTTTCTGCACCATTCATCCATACCACATTTTGTTTTCAACTTTGCTCATCAGTGAATGGTCACTGAAATGTCAAAAAAATGCGTACACAAATATGTTGCATTTTATTTTTGTTTTATGTACCTATCGTATCATCTGTGGTTTATAATGCTCACTAAATCTACAAGCATTTTGTACACATCTCAGATAGTCTAATACCACCTGAGCCAAACTAATATGCCTGTATTCTGAAGTTGGGGTTAACTTAGACCATGGTCTGACTCCGTGGTAAAATTATGGGGAGCCGAACATGTAAAAACTTTTGTTTACATGGTATGCTTCTTCTGTTTACTTTGCTCTTTACTACTTCCTTAACAGACAGTAGTTAAGAATAATTTGGGAGTCAAATTGGATGATTCATTTAACCCTAATTCTCCCGGGGGGGGGGGGGGGGGGCCATAATGCCCCCCCCCTCGACAATTTTCGCGATATATCTGCTGCGCAAAATTTTTTGACCTCGCCGCTCACAGACTTTTTACTTTCAAGTCTCGCGCAAATTTTGAGACCAAATTTGTGACGCCCGGGTACGCAGTTACGACATTACGCAACATTATGTAAGTGCATGTCAGACCCAAAATTGCTCATAAACTTGATTTCATGTACAAATCCAATGCAAATTGTGTATTTAGCCAAAATTCATAAATGTATCATTATTTCTACATTTACTGATAAAACTTAATTAATTTTGCCTTGTTTATGATCAGAATAACGTCTGGAACGATTTCCATCGAAAAAACAATAAAAAAACAAAAAGTAGAAAAACAAAGAAATGCATAAGAAATTAAAAAAACAATAAAATACATAAGAAATTGGTCTTAGTACCAGAATTTTTTTCATTCACAATTGTTAGGAATGCTATAAAGAATATTTTCACAAAAAAATTGCATTCTAGGAGCTTTATTTAGTGAATCAGAGCAAAAAGTATGATTTCATGAATAAATTAGCATAATTAATTCATATAAAATAAAAAGATATGAATTCAGTGAAATTGACCAATGCAACTGCGTAGATTACATAATTCTCTTCCATCATGCAAATTTCCGTTGTGATCGCGCAATCCGCGAATGACAAGAATCAAAATACCCCGGGAGATTTAGGGTTAACATTTACTGTAAGGGATTTAGGTCACAATTGGCTATCCATAGCTAAACCACAACTTTAGACCAGAGTTTGAACTAAACCTGACTTCAGGGCCCCGCAACTATGGACAGCTAGCAACGTCAACATCTATTACGCATGTTTGTTCAAAGTATTTTCTAGCTATGATGTATATTCATGCATGCATTGTTTTTTTGAAAGTTCACTGTGCTTCTCTTTGCATACAAAGGACATTGAGCAAATTTTTCGTAGAAAAAATTATGACATTGATGGATTTCCATAGAGTTACAATTGATCTGATCAATCATAACTCTTTGTATGATGGGGCCCAGGATACGGGTCATTAAGTCTACTATCAAATTGGTGTAATTGCCATTTGGTCTACACTAAACTTGGTCTAATTCTTATTTAGTCTAATTCCCAGTTGGTCTGATTTCCACTTCGACTACTTATCATTTTTTTACTTTGTCAAATGAGGATTTGGGTCATGAAGATTTCATCTAACCTTATAAACGACTGCTTGAGAAATGATCATTAGACCATACTGAATGGAAGCGCGTAGTGTAGTGTTCTGACTCTCACCTTGTAATAAGAGGGTTGTGTGTTCGAATCCCACCATGGCCTAGCGTCCTTTGGCAAGGCATCCATCCACACTTTGCCACTCTCACCCAGGTGCTAATTGGGTACCGGTAGGAAGCTACCTGCATTGTTTTGGTTTAGCTAGACAGCACCTAACAGGCTGCGAAAAAAAGCTGTGAATCCATTGACCGGGTAATAATAATTGTGAAACACTTTGAGCAGAGGTAGATTGATAAAGCGCTATATAAAAGCCAATTATTATTTAATATTATTATTGTGGGGGCGTTGTGGTCTAGTGCTTACGACTCTCGTCTCTCAATAAGAGGAATTTGGGTTTGAATCCCAGCCATGGCGTGTTTTCCTTCAGCAAGAAATGTGCCCACATAGTGCTGCACTCAACCCAGGTGAGGTGAATGGGTACCGGCAGGAATAATTCCTTGAATACACCAAGCACCTTAAGCAGCTGGAGCTACAGCTTCTATAATGCGCCATTGAATAGGCAACTAGATAATCAATGCCTCATAATTATTGGAGCTTAGTAGGAAAGTGGACTGATAATTATCTCCAAAACTGTGGCGTTAGATCAAGTGGATATTACATGAAATGGACATAGCCTAACTTGGAATTAGACATATGGTAAATAGTCTCAAAGGTTATTAAGCAAACTTGTTGTAGACAAACTAGGATTAGACACTGTATGATTAGACCACAATGGAACGAAGAAGAAACATCTGTAGACCAATCAGCAATTTATAATACATATGCTGCTCTTTTGTATTTTCCTTGCATGTTTGACCGTTTTGTTTTTCTATGATCAATTCTGCTCCTATTTGTACCAATGACTTTGTAACATTTATGGAGTGATTATGGGTGCCACTCTTAGTACTGCCATTAGTCTTATACTCCTCTTATTACATAAAATGTTCTTTTGTACTCGGCATTCAAATAAGATTGTTCAATTGCTATTGTTATTTTTTTCCTATTCAATTAGAGCAAAATGCGCGTTGGATTATGTAAGTAGATATACCATGGCTACAGAATCTTCCAATTTTTTTCTAAACAAGGGAACTAGCATTTCCCGATCATTCAGATCACACATTAGATATAGAACCTAAAAGCAAAAATCAACACTTTTTCTACATCAATGCATTTTTATACCAGATAATGTACATTCTTATAAGATACTTTTATGTGTACTTGTGTGTGTGTTGTAGTCTCCATATGTTTTTGTATACATACAATGTGTTCCATTTTTGGGGAGGTTGTTCAATTTTTTCAGTGCCTTTTATACTTTTGGAGGGAGTTGAAATATAGTTGCAAAAATTTACTTTCCAGTGATGTTTGCTCGGAAGAAACACAGTAGTCTTTTTATAATTAAAACAGTAGTCATTTAGGGTGACCCCCCCCCCCAAAGAAGATATCTGTGATGTTTTGACCTGGGGTCCGTTGCAGAAAGAGTTGTGTTTAAACGCAAGTCAAAAAATCAAACGCAAGTCCCAAATGCGCGCTGTTGATTGGTTGAAAATCAAGTTGCGCATGATTTTTAGAGTTGCAATTGATTGCAACTCTTTCTGCAACGGGCCCCAGAACATGTTAAAAAAATGCTGTTAGATGGTAACAATAATTTTTGATGTGGTGAGTATTGGAGCGCCTTGAGCACCTAGCAATGTGGATACGTGCGCTATACAAATCCTATATTATTACTATTGGCTTCAATGTAAAATGTGATTTTAACAAAGTTAAAAAAAATACATGTAGAGTTATTTCCCCTGATTCATTTGATCAGATTTGTTCATAAGGAAAGCATTCTTATGTTCATGATGTAAGGAAATGTATCCGAAGCTTGCAGTTTCACAGGCAAAGCTTACAAAATGGTTGATTTTGTGGGATTCTGATAAAAACCATGTTTTCTCATGTCAGACCAAGGACCTTGTTTCACTTAGAATGGTTATAATAACAAATCCACATTTTCTATAACAATTTTATTATCAGCCAATCAAATTGAATGATTTCAATAGCTTAAAACTGTCATTGCAAATATGTTACTAAAACAAATTTCATGAAATGGGACCTAGTTGTGTGAACCCTTTCGTCCTTCCAGAGCAAACATTACCAGAGAATATTTAGGCTTACCAAATTATCATGCGGAGCCAAAAGGGCATTCGACTCTTCCCCCTTTGCAGAGATGTGCCCTTTTAGCGCCAAGGTATCTACAAAGTGAAGCCATGCTTCTTAGAGTACTTTACAGTCCTAATATTGTCCAATGTACATTTTGTATTTATTATTGTTCTCATAGGTACTTGTACACTTTCAGAAGTCTCTTAGTTGCAATAATTGATAATAAAGTTCATAGTTGGTGTTATTTTTTTTTCAACTTGAAATTGAAAATACTGTTTGTTTTAGTGTTTTATTTTGCTGGATAGTGAGTTGAGTGATTGAGCGAGTCATGGAAAATTACACTAGTAAGAGTTGAAAAAAAATGTTGATTTTTCAATGGCTTGTAATATTGAAAGTGTAGTTTAACGTGTATATCGGAATTTGTGATTTTATGTGTTAAGTCAAAGGAACTTCATGGGAGAGAGTAAGGGAGGGAGGGAGGAAGAGAGAGGGAGAAAGAGGGGTGTCAGGGTGTGTGTGAGTGTGTGAGAAAGAGAGGGGGATGGAAGGGTATATGTTTCCATAGGAGTTGGAGAGAGAGAGAGAAGGGGGTGGAAGGTTATATGCTTCCATAGGAAAAAGGGGTTGGAGAGAGAGGTGTGTGAGAAAGAGGGGGGGGGGGGGGGAGTGGAAGGGTATATGTTTCCATAGAAGAGAGGGGTTGGAGAGAAAGAGGTGTGTGTGTGTGGGTGAAAGAGAGAAGGGGGTGGAAGGGTATGTGTTTCCATAGGAGAGAGGGGTTGGAGAGAGAGAAAGAGGTGTGTGTGTGGGTGTGAGAGAGAAGGGGGTGGAAGGGTATGTGTTTCCATAGGAGAGAGGGGTTGGAGAGAGAGAAAGAGGTGTGTGTGTGGGTGTGAGAGAGAAGGGGGTGGAAGGGTATATGTTTCCATAGGAGAGAGGGGTTGGAGAGAGAGAAAGAGGTGTGTGTGGGTGTGAGAGAGAAGGGGATGGAAGGGTATATGTTTCCATAGGAGAGAGGGGTTGGAGAGAGAGAAAGAGGTGTGTGTGTGGGTGGAGAGAGAAGGGGGTGGAAGGGTATATGTTTCCATAGGATAAATGAGTTGGAGAGAGAGTAGTGTGTGTGGGTATGAGAGAGAAGGGGGTGGAAGGGTATATGTTTCCAGAGGAGAAAGGGGTTGGAGAGAGAGAAAGAGGTATGTGTGTGTGGGTGAGAGAAAAAAAAGGGGGTGGAAGAGTATGTTTCCATAGGAGAGAGGGGTTGGAGAGAGAGAAAGAGGTGTGTGTGAGAAAGAGGGGGCGGGGGTGGGAATGGTATATGTTTCCATAGGAGAGAGGGGTTGGAGAGAAAAGAGGTATGTGTGTGGGTGAGAGAGAGAGGGGGTGGAAGGGTATATGTTTCCATAGGAAAGAGGAGTTGGAGAGAGAGTAGTGTGTGTGGGTGTGAGAGAGAAGGGGGTGGAAGGGTATATGTTTCCATAGGAGAGAGGGGTTGGAGAGAGAGAAAGAGGTATGTGTGTGTGGGTGAGAGAAAAAAAAGGGGGTGGAAGAGTATGTTTCCATAGGAGAGAGCGGTTGGAGAGAGAGAAAGAGGTGTGTGTGAGAAAGAGGGGGCGGGGGTGGGAATGGTATATGTTTCCATAGGAGAGAGGGGTTGGAGAGAAAAGAGGTATGTGTGTGGGTGAGAGAGAGAGGGGGTGGAAGGGTATATGTTTCCATAGGAGAGAGGGGTTGGAGAGAGAGTAGTGTGTGTGGGTGAGTGAGATGGAGAGAGAGGGGGAGAGAGAGAAGGGGGTGGAATGGTATATGTTTCCATTCGTTTTACACACAGTGTTATACCTCACCCCAATCTTGCATACATGTACCCCCACATGCACAGACCCATATAGACGTCAAAGGCTCTACTGTACGTGTCACAGTACGTAGTGAATCTATTCTCTCCTACTTCAGGCTCCGTAATATGCACCAAGCGAATTGCAAAAACGAAGGGGTCTGTGCCTGCAGAGTTCAGACTACTCTCCTCCCACCCCTCTATTCCCTTCACTCTCATTTTACCCTTTTCATCCCAAAACCTTCTTCAAGTACGACAGATAAGTTCAGTTTTTAAGAGCTACCAGTAAAAGCATGTCTGTAAGGTTGAATTTCTCGATCATGAACCGATTACTCATACAGGTCAAGTTAATATTTGGAACATATGAAAATCAGGGGATTGAGGGTTAGAAGAAGGCCAGGGGAGCGTTTCATGAAAGGACTTGTCAGACGTTTTATCCGACAAGTCCCATTTTATCCGACAGTTACCATAGTAACAGTACCTCTCGGCCAATCAACATCAGAGAAAGATGTCAGATCTGACAACTTGTCGGATGAAAATGTTGATGAAACACTCCCCAGGAAAAGAGTTTGGAAACAGAAAAGAGAGACAAATTGGATAAGAAGAAGAAAAGAAAAAGAAGAAAAAAAGATCAAAGGATGATGATGATGATGGTTAGGAGGATGATGATGATGGTGATGAGAATAATGATGGTGATGATGATGATGATGATGGTGATGATGATGATGATGGTGATGATGATGATGATGATGATGATGATGGTGATGATGATGATGATGATGATGATGATGATGATAGTGACGATGATGATGGCGATGATGATGATGATGATGGTGATGATGATGATGATGTTGATGATAATAGTGGTGGTGGTGATGATGACGATGGTGATGATCATGAGGAAGAGGTTGAGGAGGAAGAGGAGGGAGGAGGGAGAAGGAATAACACCGCGTGATTAATGGTGGTGGTTCTGGTAGAGCTTTTCGGTTTGTATGTGATTATTTACCCTTTCCACCAATGGAGAATTAATCACAAAAATTATTTGTTTATAATTTTCAACTTAATGCACTGCATACATGACTGTGCACTCCTGAAATCTCAAACAGTGATTTTTTTTACAGTACATGCAATTATAAGAATGCAGTACGTGTATGAAGTTGAAAATTATGTTTCCGTTAAAAATACTCTTCTCACTCTTTTAGAAATTGAAGTGCTCAACTTCGGGGACATCAGTTTGGTGGCAGACTTTAATAATGAAACTATAACCTTTGAGTAGCTGAAAAGGTGTTGTATTCCTTACCTGCGTTAGCACTTTCGTGATTGTTCAACGAGTATGTGGTTAAGATTTATGTAGGCCTAGTTCAAGAGATACCAGCAAAATCATCAAATTAAATCAAATATCCGAATTACCAATGTCACATGTAAGAACATTATTGATTCAAAAGAACACAAATAACTAAAACAGAGTATATGAATCATTAGTAGACGAAGAAGTAGTATTGGTAGTAGTAGTAGAAGTAGTAGTAGTAGTAGTAGTAGTAGTAGTAGTAGTAGTAGTAGTAGTAGTAGTAGTAGTAGTAGTAGTAGTAGTAGTAGTAGTAGTAATAGTAGTAGTAGAAGTAGTAGAAAGCAATGGTGGTAGCAATAAAGGACAAGAAACACGATGAAATTATATTCTATTTTTTTTAAATAAAGGGAAACTTTTCAATCATGTCCGACATAATTACAAAACTTCGTTGTGAATTCCATTTCGTCAACAGAAAGGATAATGAATTAAAATATTCTAAATTTGCTAAATAATTTTCAGATCGCCTGTTTAAATCTGCTTATCATCATTAAGATCATTTATAATTGCAACCCAGTATACCATAATTGACCACCTTCCAATAACTCAAAGTGACTGGAATTTTCAGTAGAGTGACTATTAATGATCGATGTTGTTCATTCTTTGCCTAAATTTATTTTTAGCTATTAAAAAGTAACATATTCTTCACTATGATAATCATACGTTAATTTGAATTAATTATTGGTACATTCAACAAAAAGTACTTAGTGATTAGTAATTTTATCATGAAATTTTTATTTGCATTGAATTTACCCAATTGAAGCAAGTTAGAATTACTTTGATTTTTCTTTATCAAGTAAATTGAAATGCACTTATACATTTTGAGTAAATCATTCGGGCCGCGAGTAAGACTAAAGTCAAAATGAGACGGGAAATTTGTCTTATTAATGTAAAATCTACTAATGGAAGTTTAAAAAAATTACGAAGGGACAAATATTTTAACAGTGTTCGTTTTCAGGAATTAGTATTTCAGTTTTTAATATTGTTCATCGTTTGCAAAATAAAAGACATCATTTTGAAGCCAGTAAGAACTCCAAACAAAGGCCTGATTATCGTCATCATCCTCGCTGTCGATATCATCTCCTTCGCCTGAACCACTACCAGTATCCCCGCTGCCATCTTCTCCATCGGCATCGCCCCCGTCGATAGGACGTCGATTGTTTCGACAGAACGATTCCAAGTTAACATGGTCAACATATCCTATATCTTCGGCAGCTCGGCACGCTCTCTCTGCGAATGCACTAAGGAGTTGCTGAGTTGCCCAGTCGGGTGTGAAGATCTCGACTGGACAGGAAAAAAGGTGAAAAATAAACCAAAAAACTATAGATGAGTAATCAAAATGAGGGTCTGGTGATAAGCAAACTTGACGAGCCCCCCCAAAAAATGCACGACATATTCCCCTAACAAGTATATTTTGCCCGGATATTTTGTTATGACTCTCAAAAGGAGGGGGGGGGGTCCGACCTGGATCCGCCATTGGATAAAACATCCTCGGGTATTGCAATTTTAACATCACGACCGCTTTTACAGGTAGAAGAAGAAAAACAACAACAACAAACAGAAAAATGAATACAAATGGTCACCCGTTTACCTATTGGACCAAAGTCGTAGATCCATTCCTCTAAGCCGTCACCGGATCCGTCACCAGAGCCTTCTTCTGAACCGTCGCCCGATGCTTCAAGCGAACCTGTCAATGCCATGCAGACGGCGTCGAGAAACTGGTCGACGGACGTAGCGCGACCACGGTGGTTCGTGTCAGAGGCTTTCTCTTCGCAGATGTCTACCATAGCGTCTAGGATCCCGTATTCCATTTGGAAGTCCTCCGCATCGTGCCCACCTGCGACGTCCCGTTTGTAAGGCCGTGCTGTAATTGGAATTGAAACGAACTTAATATCAAAGATTTTCAGCTTGCGCTTCGCGCGCTCATTATTTCATTGTTGAGATATGCATCATCTTCATGAGTCCTTAAAACAGTTCTTAACAGGTCCATCTTCAGGCCAGTATATTAAAAATTTCAGCCCGCGCTTCGCACTCGCATTGATTGATTAGTTAAATAGGCACCTTTTTCATGATCACAATCATTGATCAAGGCCCGTCTTACAAAGAGTTGAGATCAGATCAGTCACAACTATGGAAGGCCAGCAACGTCAACTAAACTGCAAGTTTGTTCAAAATATTTTCTAGATTATGATTTATATTCATGCATTCATCGTTTTCTTGAAAATTCAGTGTGCTTCTTTTTTTTTTTTTTTACAAAGGACATTGCGTAACTTTCCTGTAGTAAAATATAATGACATTGATGGATTTCCATACAGTTGGGGTTGATCGGATCAATCGTAACTCTTTGTAAGACGGAGCCCAGAATATTTAATTAATTAATTTAAAAAAGTTTGAGCTCGTGCTTCTTGCTCGCATGACTTTAATTATGGTTTTTGAGATATCTTAAAAGGCAAGATTAATCAAATCAAATCAAATCATTTATTTCCACAATAATATCAAAACATTACAAATATGTACCAAATAGGAAACAAACATAATTGAAATGGAAAGGGAAGTGAACCGAGTTATTCAAAAACAATACAAAGAAATGTACATTATTGTGGGGAAGCCAAAGAAGACAAAATAAAGTAACTGCTACCTAAAACTTCGGCCTTTAGAACTACCTCTTCAAACAACAATTAATTTTTAGCTGCTGAATTGGGAAAATGTGGATGAAAATATTTTCCGCACCCCCCCCCCCCATTTGGCGAAAGCTGAATCCGCCACTTGGTATCGGTAGGAAGTAAAGAAATTCTTCGAAAAGTTGCGACAGCCGGTATTAGTAGTTTAGCCGAGGTATTATAAGCGCCTTGAGCACCTTATATGGTTGATAAATTATGTGCGCTTTACAAATATCCTATATTAACATTATTATGGAAATGAAATAAAAGAAGTAATTTCCGATTATTTAGTCAAATATCGGTTGATCTGGATCATGTATACAATAGAGATAACATGGATAAGTTAAATTCTTCATAATAACACTTAGACCTACATGTATCATGTGGTAATATACCATTTTCTATGATCATCTACTGTATATCTGATCTGTGAATATTGTAATGTGTCATCGTTTCAGTTTGGTTTCAGTTTGATTTTCTCATTCCCAATAGAACAGTGGCGTACCCAGGATTTTTTTAAAAGGGGGGCAAATATTTTGGATAATATTTCGTCCGCCCAAAAATTTGACAAGCAAAAAAAAAAAAGGTCTTTAAGTTCAAAAGAGGAGGTCAGTTGTGGCTCGTCAGGGGGTGGGGGGGGGGGGTGGGGCAGGGGTACGTCCGAGTTGCAGGGTACGCTAGTGCAATAGAACAGTATACAAAAATCCACAATTATAATATTTAACTGAAGTACAACAATAACAAACAAAATATAGGCCTATGTCTCGATTGCGCATTTGAAACTTGGACAGATTATGATATTCTGTATAGCTGAAAATAACATATATCAATGATGGAAATAGAAAGGTCGACTGTGAAGCTGTGCTTGTAAATCGTGGACCCCTCGGATGAAAGTCTTCAAAAGTCAATTCTATATACAGTATATTTGTTTGTAAGCTATTAGCTTCATTCATTTGTTAAGTTGTGTATTAATTCATTCATAATTGAAAATTTTGTTAACAACAAAAAAAAATTTTAAAAAATATTCGCTAGAGGGTATTCATTTGTCTCGCAATCTACTATGGTCAACAAGGAAATTCGTGATCACTCTCGCAAAAAAGTGTTCACTAGCTTTCTAGGAAATTCGCGATCACTCTCGCAAAAAGTGTTCACTAGCTTACAAGTTCACGAGCTTTCGAGTGCCGCTGCAACTCTTTATCAAGTGACGAAAATTATCTGATAACGTAGTCTATTTATACCAATCCCCAGTCCGCAATAATGAACATATTTAGTATAAAAAATATTGTTTAAAAAAATAAACCAATCAAACAAACAAAAAAACCTATTTCATTGGAAGAATACTAGTAGTTGGTCGCTGGTATGCTGGGAGAAACGAATTAACGAACAAAAAGTGTATTAGGTTTCACGGTACACCATGTATCTTTCTTGGGCAAGTGTTGATGCTGAAAAGGACCACCCGATCTCAACGAACCCACCAAAACGTGATCAGAATCAAAACAAGGTAATGCAGCAAAAGCAAAAAAAGTAAAATATAAGGGAGAGAAACATATTATGTTAGAACTAGCTCTTTCAAAATGTGTGATTCATGATATGGGTTAAAAACACAAATCTCAAGTAATTCGGAAAAAGAGGAAAGGTTAAATATGATGATAGGATTTTTTAATCGTGAATGTGAAAGAAGTTTTAGCAAGATAGCTCAGTCGGTAGAGCGGGGGTTTCGGATTCCGGTGACCCTGGTTCGATTCCCACTGACCAAAGGGCACGAGCGCACCCTTCGGTAAGGCATTTATCCTCATTACCAGGTCCCTCGGAGAGTACCTTAAGCCGACGCACAGTGGGCCAGGAGAGAGCAAAAGTGCGCCAAAACTGGTTTTCGGTCATGAAACAAATTTAGTTTTTTTCATGTTCTAAGCAAAGATATGAACCTGTAGAATGCCTCCGTACAATATTTCTCCATTAAATTGAATATTAGTTGCCCATTTTTATTCAATGTTACCGGGAAATGACTCTTTACGGCTACCGCGTGTGTAAATGACACGTTTTAGATATTTCACTGTTTTAACAAAACAGATTGCTTAATTTATTTCTAATTCACGGTACTCTTTGATGAATAATTGTTTTAAGTGATCAAAGATTTTCAGGATAAAATGATAATCCCTTCAGAGGCAATTTTGGACGAAACCATTTGACAATGGGGGTGTTTTAGCATTTTTTTTTTCATGAGCATTTCTTTTACGAATTGCTGCCGATTGCTGCGCTGTAAATACCATGGCGGTCTTTGTTATAGTTCATGCTTTACACTGATACCAAATTTAGCTGCATATACGTGCATTTTCTGGAGATATAACCAATTTTCCAACCACATGTTCGCCGTATTTATCACAAAAAGCGGTCCAAGTTACTGTCCCATTATGCTTGTGCATGCCGAACGTTGCGGGTGACATTAAACATCAAACTCCCCGTCGCGTTCTGGGAGAGAGAGAGAGAGAGAGGGGGGGGGGGGGGGGTGTCTGGCTCAAGTGTGTGGCTCTTGTGATTGGTGTCTGCCTTTAGAATATTTTCGTTAAACATACGTAAAGGCAAGCTTTCATTTCCAATTCCACTAACTATATAATAATACATGTAACGCAACTTCATTTTGATGCAAAACTGTTCCATCCCGTGTTCCATATCTGATATGCTGTCATACTGAGAAGATTAATTCTTAAGGTAAGATTTCCGGGTAAGATTATATATTTGGTTTGTTGTTCATAAACCCCAGGGTCATAAACCAAGTAGAGGCTACTGTTTATCGCTATAACACACATGACTAGGGATGTGATAGGTCTCACGCAGTTTTCTGACAAAATATGAAAATGTGTATAGGACAGAGATGGATTATACGTGGGCTCTATTACATGTATAAATTGCATTATCATTATTAGTATTTATCCCCCAAAAGGGTTTGTAACTTCACATACACGTATGAATTCGTTTATCTCTTGCCTAATTCTAAATTTGCTATAATTGTTGGTATCGATCAAGAAGGGAGTGTATATTATCATTTCAATGATTGTTTGGTTTATGATTCTCATTGACTTTATATGTACTCCACATGCTAATGGTAACATGTGACATTGTGATTAGTAGCAAGTTGTTAACAACAACTCAGCCTCTTACCCCTGATGTTCCAAAGTATGCTAAAAGATCCTCTCACCAAAGACATAATAGTTGTTGAGATAGTAGAGAGAGACTCTGATTCGGAATAACTTTGTATACGCCGTTCTTGGTAGGCCTTGTAGGGCCTTTTACTGATTAACCTGCAGAGGACCCGGCCTCTAATCACTGGAATCACTATTTTAAAGATTTCACTGTCCACTTCTGGTATCAATCCATATAATTCATGTAGGTGTGGTTAATCATTGTACACAGGGAATAAAAATACTCCTTTTTTTTTTTTTTTTTTTACAATTTCACTTTGAATTTTACAATTCCGGATTCATGATAGGACGCCCTCTTTAAGCGATAGTCAAGCCACCAATTGAATTATTTGTACCCCGAGCACAGACTTTTCTGGTTTGGTTGCCTGTTTGTGTGTTTGCTGTTTGCTAATATTCTTAATTATTGCTGAAATTTATCTAAAACTATTTTCTGAAAATTTGAAACTTATTGTAGAATTAGAAACATGTAATTTCTGCTCAAATGTTAACAGCCAATCAGAAAACAGTATTTTAACGACGTCATCAATATTTGAAAATACTTTTATTGAATTCTACGGGTGAAATTACCCCTATCTACCAAATTTAATCATACAAATGTGTGAATAATGGGTTTTGGCGCACTTTGGGTTCATTCTGGCCCACTGTGCGACGGTCCTCTAGTTGATAGCTTACAGCCTGTAATGCTGTCTTAGCCCAATCAGGTTAAAAAAAATCACCACCAATCAAGATTGTGACGTACATGGCAATCTTCCTTCATATTTTCCAAGTATAAGTATGACAGGAAATCGAAAGGCAATGTTTCCGATTAGGTACAATACTATATTATAATGCATTGATCATGTTGATTGATGAAATAGATTCGATCATCGGAAAAGGAAGAAAATGAATCTCATGGAATTCTATACAGGATAACAGAACTGGATTTTTATATGAGGGAGGGGGGGGGGAGATCTAAAGTGACTTAACTTTTTAATTAATGAGCGTATACTATCAGACTATAGAGTTATTACAAAAAAGGGCTATTAAAAAAAAAGGTATATAGAGAGCTATTACAATAGAGTTAAAACGCGGAATTCTGTCTTTTTATATTCTTCTTTGTTTCTTCCTTTTATTTCAATATCCCTCTTTCCTCCGTTCACTTCTTGATAACTCGCCCCTATTAAAGACAGTACATCAATTTAGTCATATTTGACTGACCAGCAGTAAATACAGAAGAACTAATCTGGGCTCCGTAACACAAAGATTAGCGATCAATCGCTAAATGAACTGACCAATCAATATCAATGTTACACGCGCATTTAGTAAAAAAACTGACCAGGAACCAATCAGTGCGGTTCTTTCATATTTGCAATCCATCGCAAACCTTTGTGTTACGAGCCCTGGTCCCCAATCACACTCCTCTCAGAGTGAGACGAGGGACCAGTCATTTTGGAGTGGGATTTGCATCTTTTGAGAGTGCATACCGCTCCTTTTGGAGTGAACAGAGTATATTTCTAGATATTTTCACTCCAAAAAAGAGGTAAATCCACTCTCAAAAGATGTATATCCCACTCAGTGGCGTACCTAGGATTTTCCACAGGGGGGGGGGCAAAACCGTCCGCCAAAAAATTTGACAAGCAAAAAAAAAAGGTCTTCGATCACAAATAAAGGATTTCGTTCCAGAAAAAAATTGACAAGCAAAAAAAAAAAAAAAAGGTCTTCGATCACAAATAAAGGATTTCGGTCCAGAAAAAAATTGACAAGCAAAAAAAAAAAAAAAAAAAAAAGGTCTTCGATCACAAATAAAGGATTTCGTTCCAGAAAAAAAATTGACAAGCAAAAAAAAAAAAAAAAAAAAAAAAAAAAAAAAAAAAAAAAAAAAAAAAAAAGGTCTTCAAGCTAGTCTGGGGGGCAAAAATACGTTTTTGCATGGGTTGTGACTCGTCAGGGGGGGGGGGGGCAGAGTGCCCCCCCTGCCCCCCCGTAGGTACGCTAGTGATCTCACTCCAAAACAACTGATCCCTCGTCTCATTCTGAGAGGGGTTCGATTAGGGACCAGATTAGTTCTTTTGCATTTAGAGTATACTTCAGGAGCCGCGGAAGCGGGGGGGGGGGGGGTGGGGAGAGGAGGGGCTTCAGCCGCCCCCACTTTTTTCCAAAACCGTGTACAAAAACGTTAAAATTGCCATATGATTTTGATTTTTTGCATGGTCAGCCCACGCCCCCCCCCCCACCTTGACACTGTGACTATCATCAATTATTGTCCAGTGTCATGGGTTTCATAAACGAAGGGTGTGGTATGAGAAGACATAAGGATCTCATTCTGAATAAGAAAGTAAATGTCTACATATGTAAAAAGGCAAAAGAGAGTTTTCAAGCCTAGGTAATGATGAAAATAATCTTAAATTTTGATAGTTTTAATTCATTGTCAGATAAAAAGAGGGTATTCTTTAAAAGGCATGTTGTATGAAAAACCATTAGAGGTAGATTCATTATTGCATAGCCTAACAAAAAATTATTAGGTCCACGACAAGATTGATGATAACTTTTTTCTTTCGGTACGAAAAATTTTCTCAAGCAATTTATTGAATGGGGCAAATATAAATTAAGGAAGAAATCTTCGTATATATACTTAAGTTTGGATGGCCTTTACTTCGAAAAAAGTCACATTGCAGATAAGAGGCGATAAGTCTCATATGTTAAAAGATAAGTTTCTCGCTGAGAACTAGTCAATAAAAGTGGTATAGATTTTTGACCTTTTTTATGAATATGAGATTTGATGCCACTAGAAAGAAGATTTAACCAGGAATAAAAATGACTAGAAAAGTACTTTCTGACCTAGCTCTTATCTAATCATAATCAATTTAATTTTGACTATACATGTATAATAATTAATCATGAATTTGACTATCGGACTAGAATTTGAGTAAACCTGACAAATTAGTTCAACTCTCTGAAACTTTAACAATTATCATGACTTGTCAGGGTCTTAGGCCAACCCACACTTATCATGGTTTATAATCAAATTAACATGCTTTACAAGACAAACAGTGTTGTCCTATTAGATCATTGGTGATTTGATGTTAAAGAATACGTCTTTGCTATATACATGAAAGACGAAATTAATTTGACGAGCTTAATTTGTTACTGGTAGAATAAAAAATCATCACTTACCTCCCACCATGGTAGCAATTATGCCAAGCAACTTAAATGCAGTAACAATGGACGCCATTGTAAAGTACACTTCTAAAACTTCAACGTAGAGTTCTAACTACTGACGACAAAAGGGGAACAGTTATTAATAAAAAAATTGCAATGATTAATGAAGTAAAATTGCTTTACGAAGAGATCATGATTAAGGAAATTACAGCCTTACCAAGCGATGTTGCGAAACTATAGCGGTAAATAATAGCTTCCCGTACGTATATATACCCGGATAAAAACCCAAGAAACGATAAAACTGAATGAAATATGAATCGCGAAAATGAAAGATAACCTTTTATGATTTGTCTTTAATTTCCGCAAATATCATGAATATTCAAAGTAAAAAACATTGTTGTATCGGGAGCGGCGTCAGCTTGTTTGGATTGGGTGCAAGACCGTACGCAGAAAATTTTCCGGGGGGGGGGGGGGCAGGACGCGTATTAAAAAAAAGAGGAATTTTAAAAGCGATGGAGAGAATCGACTGAGCCTATTTTAGGCACTTTCCCATTTTTTAAAAGTGAAATTGGAGGATTTTGTGTACACCTTTGGTGAATATTGTGAATATTTTCTGGACAAAAAAATGTAGGTTTCCAAAATGTCGGGGGGGGGGGGGGGTGGGCATCTTCCCTCCTACTGCGTACGGCCATAATTAGGAGCGAGGCAAACGGCCTTCAGCATTTTTATGTCATCTTTTCATCCCGTTCCTGCTCATTTTTCCCCCCTTTTTTTTGGGGGGGGGGGGCTTATCGAAAAACAAAACTGCATCGTTGTCCATGGTACATAGGATTAATGGTGTTGTCACTTAGGGGTTGGGGTGAGGTTAAAACTTGTGACCCCTTTCTTTTATAACTGAATATGGAGGAAATCTTTCAACGGGAGAGGAGGGGGTCCAGCCATCCACCCATGGGCGGAAATCCCAGGGGGGACAGGGGGGACGTGTCCCCCTACTCAAAATAGTAGAGGGGACACAATATCAAATGTCCCCCCTACTATTTTTGGTCTTTTATGATGGTAAGAAATACATCATTATAAATCGAAATAAAACATGTATTTTGGGACGAGATGACCTTACTTTGGCGATGATAACCTTTTTTTTGCTTGTCAAATTTTGGTTTTTAGAAAGTGCTCTGTAAAAATGTCAGTTTTATGGTTTGAACTTGCGCTGCGCTCGCAAATTTTGATTTATCAGGTACCTATTATTTTGGCGTGTATTCCATAAAGTTTTTTCAAAATATCCCTTTTCAGGTCTGATTGCCAAGAAGTATCAGCTAGCGCGCTGCACGCTCGCATTTTGATTGGCGAGTTATAAACGTTTCAATATAGATTATACAACAAACTACTTAAAATCCCCTTTTCATGACAGTTTATCAAAAATTCTAGCTCGCGATTTGCGCTCGCATTAATGGTTAAAAATATATTAACTGATGCATCCTATTCATAATCACAAAAGTGAAATGTCCAGTTTTTATGCCATTATATCATCAGATTTCGCGCCCTCATTAGGCATTAATAAATGTGATATTAATTTAATAATTGAATTGTCCCTTTTGTTTCATCTCGCGCTTAGCAAGAGGAATAGGAATATAGTCATCATTTTCATATGATGACATGTCGTAAGGATGTCCCGGTCCTATGTCAAAACTCAAAGTAATAATAATATCAGCTCTTTTTTAAGTGCGATCCATATCCACCTTACAATTTTTCTTCAAAGTGCTTGAAATATAAACTGAAATTGACTCTTTTTTCAGATCGGAATATCAAAGTTTCATGATTTTCATGATTAAAGTTGTATTAAGAATGCCTAGATTCTAGGTCTAAATATGAAACACGCTCGCGCATGTTTATTCAGATACTCGACTTGTTCACTAATTTAAATTAAGCCGTTAAATCATTATCCAGTTTCAGACCACAATATCAAAATTTTTCTGCTCGCGCTTTGTGATCGCATTATTAATGTAGGAAGACCCCATATTACTCATCCTTTTGATGATTTACAAAACATGAACAGAGTGGCCCATTTTTAGGTCTAAATCTCGAAAAAAAAAGTCTGCTCGCGCTTCGCGCTAGCATCTTGGTCACGATTCTAAAAACTGATTAAAATTTTCCATTCTTTCTTTAGAAAGTTCAAATTTTTCAGCTCGCGCCTCGCGCTCGCATTTTTTGATCGTTGAAATATGTAACGCCTTCATGGCTAAGTTCAAGCAGTCCTTAACAGGTACCTTTTCAACAGGTACCAGTTCAAAACGTATATAAAAATTTTCTGTTCGCGCTTTGCGCTCGCATTATTAATACTCACCCTTTTCAGGATTTACAAAACATGAATAGAGTGTCTCGTTCAGTAAATATTATAGGACTAAATCTCGAAATTTTCCGCTCGCGCTTCGCGCTCGCATTAATTGTTTACTTATATACCTATTCTGCTTGAGTTACAAAAAGTGCTTAGAATTTCCATTCTTTAGGTGAACATGTCAAAAAAAATTCAGCTCGCGCTTCGCGCTCGCATTATTAATACTCACCCTTTTCAGGATATACAAAACATGAATAGAGTGTCTCGTTTAGTAAATATTATAGGACTAAATCTCGAAATTTTCCGCTCGCGCTTCGCGCTCGCATTAATTGTTTACTTATATACCTATTCTGCTTGAGTTACAAAAAGTGCTTAGAATTTCCATTCTTTAGGTGAACATGTCCAAAAAATTCAGCTCGCGCTTCGCGCTCGCATTATTTGATTGTTAAATGCTACTTTAACAGGTATCTTTTCCATCAGTTTATTTCTGCTTGCGCTTTGCGTTTGTAGTAATTATTAAGTTGCATACACATCTTTGAACATTGCCCAGAATCAGTTCAAATTTTAGGAAAAATACATAACATTTCAAAAAAAAATAGCTCGCGGTTCGCGCTCGCATCATATAAATAAGGATTATGATATTATATATTTATTTATAAGAATAAAGCTAAGAAGTGACTAATGAGGACTACCCCTTCAAAGAAACAAACAAAAATTATCTTCGAGCTGCCAATCGGGGAAAATATGGCTGAAACAAATTACCGCCCCCCCCCCCTATTGGCGAAGGCTGGATCCGCCCCTGTGTCCCCCCTACCTTTTGGGAGAGATTTCCGCCCCTGCATCCACCCACCCACCAGGCTGTCATAGGAGTCGGTGGCGGGGGAGGGGGGCAAGAGCCAAAAATATCCCAGTCATAAGAGGCGCGATAGCTCAGTCGGTAGAGCGGGGGTTTCGGATGACCCGGGTTCGATTTCCACGTGGTGCGCTAGTGCCCTTTGGTAAGGCATTTATCCTCATTACCAGGTCCCTCGGAGAGGACCTTAAGCCGTCGGTCCTCTGGTTGCTTGCTCACAGGCATTCGTGCTTTCTTAGCAGTCAGGTAAAAACCTCGGTATAACAATGATGTCAACATGATGTTTCATGATTGTACGCGACCGTTAGCGCGGCGTGATGAGTTAAAAATAAAACGTTTTTGTGCACAGCATGGTGCGTGCGGCAAAATTTTCTTAGTAAAAGCTCCGAGTGCGATTTTTTTTTCACCTTTTCATTAAAATTTTACATAGGCCTAGAGATAGAAAATAACATCATATCTCACACTTTTCTTTTTCTTTTCTTTCTTTTCTCCTTTCTTTTTTGTTCTTGGTCGTAGAACTTTTTGGGGCCATGCCACTTCCATTTGTACGCCAGTGTTGTGGGGTCCGGAGGCTCAGCCCCGATCATTTCTAGAGATTCAGCCTAAAGATGGCCCCTATTATTAATCAAATCACAGGTTTAGGTTTTACACAACACAAATATTTTGAGGGGATCCACATGGCAACTGTAGGAATATTTCTAAAAGGTCGCGAGCGAGCGAAGTGAGCGAGACATTTTTTTTTGCGTTTTGAAAATGAAATTCTAATTATGTAATTAAAGGGGCATGTCTAGCCATTGGCTAGGGACATATAAATGCTTCTTCGGAGGAGCTGGGCGGTACCTCTCGATTCGAAGTAAAGTCATTTTTTTCCAGATTGCAACCGTTATTGCATGAAATTCAGGAAATATATAACATTATATTATGTACGCACGGACGTTCAGAAGAACAGCCATTGGCTGAAGTTCGTTTACCGTGTTGAAATAAAATAAATGAAAGGAAAATAGATAAATGAAATAGACTTCATGCACATACGCCATCCAATTCTTTATTTCCATCCTTGGCAGGCCGGCCGTGTTTTAAATTCTTCCTTTGGTCCGTTTCCTCTTTTCTTCATTTAATAATAAAGGTTTCCCCTAGCCTTTTAGCTCATTCCATTTTACCTTCATTTCCCCGTTTCATTTTGCCTCTTTTTCTTTCCTCTTCCGCCACCAAAAATTCCCGTTACATTTTGCCATCTATTATTCATTTCCCGATTTTCACTCATTTATTTGTATTTCTGGACTATTTTTCCTGTAGTAATAAGTCACGCAATTATTTACTTCCGTTTTACCTTAGTTTCTTCTTTTTATTTTCTTTCTTTCCCTTTTCACCCTTTCTTTCTTTTTTTCTATCATTCTTTTTTTTTTTTCTTTATTTATTTATTTATTTATTTCCTTCTTTCTTTCTTTTTTCTCTCTCTCTTTCTTTCTTTATTTCTTTCTGTTTTTCTTTCTCCCTTTTTTTTTTTTTATTTCTTTCTCTTTCTTTCTTTCTTTCTTTCTTTCTTTCTATCTCCCTTTCTCCCTTTTTCCCATATTTTTTTTTATTTTCCAGGTGAAATCCACCAAGGGGGAGGGGCAGACCGCCCCTGCTTGTTACACCTCTGCCATCCACCTCTTTATCAGTGGCGGCGCCGTAATTCTTTTTTAAATGGAGGTGGAGCAAGTAGGAGTGGGGGGGGGGGGGGGCGAAAGAAAATACTGGACAGGGGGCAAGGGTTGACTGATGCCGCCACTAATCTTTATACCGTCGGTTAGAATGCATACTTAGGATTTAGTGTGTAGGGAAAGATAACAGCAGTAGTAGTAGTAGTAGTAGTATAGTAGTAGGAGTAGAAGTAGTGGTAGTAGTAGTAGTTGCAGTAGAAGTAGTAGTAGTAGTAGTAGTATGAGTAGTAGTAGGAGTAGGAGTACACAGAAAAAAAAATATGCAACGCTGTTCACTATATGAACCTTACAGTAATTGTTTAAACAGTTTAAACAAGTGTTTAAATCTTAAGCAACAAAGTTTAATTTTCAATATATAATCTTCAATAAATTAAACATGATTGTTTAAACGGTTAAACAAATACTGTAAGGTTCATGTAGTAAACAGTGTTGTATAAAATATTAAACAGCGTTTTTACTGTGTAGTAGTATAGTAGTAGTAGTAGTAGTAGTATAGTAGTAGTAGCACCACCACCACTACCATTAGTTGAAATAAAGCAATGGTGGTAGCAATAAAGGCAAGAAACACAATATATTTTCCAAACTTTTTGTTAATATAGGAAAACTTTCCGTCCTCCCAAACACTCTTACAAAACTTGGTTGTGAATACCATGGTAAAATAACAGTCAACAGAGAAACGAATGATTAAAGAATAAATATTGACTACAGTATGTCATTTTCAGACAACCATCATTCAACACATATCAGACAGAGATGAACTCGCCAAGATATTCCCAAAGTAAGCACATTCAAATATTTTTTTCTTGCAAGGTATTGAATTTAATTAATTTCAGTTTAAATCCCAAGTCAAACAATTAATTCTAAAATTTTACAAGAATCATTTTACACGTAGTTAAAAAATGTTATTTCCGTTTTAAAATAGAAAGAATCAAATTATATCGTATCATATGTTACCATATCAATTGCAATACATGAGATACGAGAGTAACACAATGTGCTATTCTTAATTTAAGTACGTTGACATATTTCACAAAAATAATACGTACAAATATTGGCATGTTTTCTACTTAAATCTACCACAAGTTTGCGATTCATAACATACATGAGAGAAGTTCATCATGATATTCTAGATATAATAGAAAAAATAAACATACAGTAATATTCACATAGTGTGAATAGGCTCAATGCAAGTCTATAACCTTGATGTGATAAAACTCATGATATTCCTAAATTGTGTTCATCAGAACATGTACATGTAATTGTATTGAAAGGTTGTTATATTTTTATCTTAAAAAATCACTCATTGTGCTTGGCATGTCTTTGTTTTGAAGTAAAAATTTCTATATATAAAATAAAATGTGTGTGACATACCGTATTATTATGCATGTACACTCTGATAAATATTGGGTAAAAGTGTTCCATGAGGGTAATCATGTATCCAACCACCATTCGGCATTTCTTTTTGGAATTTTTATTTATCCAGCCAGTGTGATGAACATTTTGCCCATTCTAAAGTAATTGCTGCTTATTTTTCAATCTTACTGGACAATATGCTTCCCGCATGTGGTTAAATACTGCCCCAAACAGTGTACACAAAAAATAAATTTGAATAAGTTGGATATATGCCTCTTTCTACATAAACTTACAATTGTAATGTGTCTGAATACTGTATATATTTTCGTACTTACTTTATCAGGATCGCTGATATGTTAATTTCTTTTGAATTATCAAACTGACAACAATAGTGCATTTAGAAGGGGGGGGGGGCATCATGGTGGCAGACAACTGCTGTGATCTGATATACTGTACATGGGAGGCCGCTTGCCAGCCAGTAAAAACTAAACTTAGAGCTTATTTTAAACACATTGTCATGAAATAAATATTCTCAGCAACGGCAATTGTCACTTCAATAAGACCCAAACAGTGAAGAATGGTCAAACACACATAAAAACATAATCATACAGTTGTAAAAATCGACAATTCTCAGCAAGTAGTGTTTAGAAGCATGTTAAAAATAAATTTTCCTTCATAATCGATTACAAACGATTTCTTAATTTCCCTATGCTACTATATAAATGGATTAAAAATTATTCTACGCTCTTCAGCTTTCGAAAACCATGGTGATAATTAATTAAACCTTTCATTTTGTTACAATATTATGGTTAATGTTGCTTAATGACAGAATTTCGTATAGTAATAAGAATGCAGAGATGACTGAATGCTGAAAAAAGCATGTATACACAATTTCCTATGCCATGTATTTACTTGATTAGAATAACTTATTATTTTCATTTTGCATAAAATTAATCTGAAGATGTAGATTTTATATTTGTCATATTTTCCTGACAGTAATTTATTTTTTATACATCAACTGTTTTCAATTTACCATAGACATCTTCAAATTCTCGATTTGGATTCAATTTCTCCATAGCACATTCTCCATCATTATCATTATCCACAATTGTCATGATTGTAGATGGGCACTCTGATGCAACATTACTATTTGTGTGATTCTGCACCAGTTTATAGTATGTATATTTGATAATTACGATGACTATTGAATATATGCATACAGATATCATACAAACAAAAGAATATATTAATATTGCGTTTACTTCATTTCTGGTTATTTTCATTGCATTAGTGGATGATAATGGGTAGTCCTTAGAGTTTAAAGACGTTGTAATCATTAAATTGTCTGCTTTCTGGTACATAGACTCTGTTGACATTTGTGTTGTGATGGTAGGACATGGGTCTTTCCTATGGTTTCCATCTTGGAACAAGACAGTATCATCACATTCACATCTTGATTTATTTACATTCAAAGCAAAATAGCAACAAAATGCCGGCTGTGATTTTCTGATGATAATAGTCTGTTTCAATAAAGAGCCTGTCAGAGCAGGGTCTGTTAATTTAGGCATCAATAAACCATTTTGAAAGCATTCTACCTTTCCTGTTAGACTTCCAGCATTGGCTGTACAATCTACTGCTACCCATCTTCTATCATAATCTTCACCCACAACACAAAATGCTTTATCAGGAGGATAGTTTACCTTCAGGTAAATTCTATGTATATGATCACTAAGTATTTCCCCATCCTTGTATACAAACAAAATGTATGTCCCTTCATCATCTCTCACGAGATCCTTTATCGTAAGATCCAGAGAGCAGCTTCCATTGTTAATAACATTCTTTACCTCAAATCTCTGAGCCTGACTATCAGGCAAAGACAGCGATGAGCCATCTGTTGATCTATAAAATGGGAGTCTGTTAGATTGTTGTAATGTAACTTTAGTACTATCACATGGATATGGAAAAATCAAGTTGGCTTCTTGACCTTGCATTAAGGATATTCCTCTAGACACATACATATGAGCGAAGATAAGTAAAGTGATCAAAATAACAATTTCTGCCATAGTGCACTCAAAACAGCTGTACTTGTGATGTAAAATGCAAATTTATTGCTATCTTTAGAAGCAGAAATATCTTTATAGAAAATTTAGGCAAACATGTAAATTATGAGTGAATTTGGATTACCGGTAGGTGATTAACATAAAGAGATGTGTTGTATTACATTGTGAAGACGCAATTTAACTTGATTGTTTTTGTCTGCCCCTCTTTTAATACTGAAGGTAAATCACTTGATGTCTGCAGATGCCACGAGTTAACTTGATTCAAGTCTCTTACAGTGCCATTAACCGTCATATATTTCCGGCATCGGTCCTTTAATGTATCAGTCCAGGAGATATCAATGTCAGAATTATTTTCTATCAGAGAAGACTGACGAACTTGCAGATGAAACCTGGAAAATAATTTTATTTTTTATTCAGCATTTCAACAAAAAGGCGCCGATTTTCAAGACATTTTTTTTATTTTATAAAACAGAGATGCCAAGACCCCAAAGATGTCATGTACATGAATAGTGTTGCAATATGTTTTCATAAAATTGGTTTTTTGAATACACATTGCAATGCCTTTATATTCATATTATACAGTGTATTCTATATGGGAAAGTACGCAATATAACACTATCTTTCCCTATACCATGCTTGTCAAACAATGATGATGTGTCCTGTGACTCTAAGAAGCAAAGTTGTTAACTAAAGAAATAAGCAAAACCCCAACCCCCGTTTAGTGATGGATCAAACAACAGTTTGTCATGTGATTCTCTCCCAACAATTACTAAAAGGAGATTCTTATATAGATGATGACACAGTTGAAAATACACAAAACCTAGAATATGACATTATTCTTTACACAATTTGGTTCACAAAATTCAGTAAGAAAAGTTCTGAACAGTATATAATGAAAGAAAGTAATTCTTGTTTAAGATATGGGAATCATGTAAGACAAAAGAGGAATTGAGCTGTGCTTACTTGATCATCTATATTGCATGCCGGTGTCAGAGGAACAGATTAGTGCAACTGTTATCCTTGTTGTGAAATACGTAACAAGCTTGTACTTTCCTGCAGAAACCAAAGAAAATGAGTTTTTTAATTATATATTGTTCAAAGAGAAATAGAAGATGATGAGGCTCAAAATTTCCCGTCATAAATGCTGGGTATCTCACATACTAGTACATGTACATCTAACTGCTGCATGTCAATAGATATGAATATGGTCAAAGTACATGCAGCATAATCGCGTAGTCTTCTTGCTGAGACCGTGCAAAGATACATTCAGCTGATTCATTCATTTGATATTCTCTCATGCTGAAATTAAATCCTGAAACATATATTGAATGTACTGGATTCTTATGAAAAAAAAATAAATTGAGATCCCTGAAAAGCTTCATTTTTAAACAGAAAAAGAAAGAAATGGTATGAATGAGATAGATGGATTGAAAGAGAGACTATACTATCCATGTTCGAGATCTATTAGTTGGATAACATGTTGACAGACGTTACAATCTTTGCTATCACTACAATACACGTAATTATGGATTGATATTTATGTTTACATTACCAAAGGTTAGCTCAAATGCATGTGACTTCAAAGGTTCTGAAACAGACTGTTACATTGTAGAAATATATTGTAAATTTTACATTTGAATGACTGGCTGCTAGAATGCCAAACAAAAGTGCCGTAAAATAACCCTTTTTCTGTAATTCAATTTACTTCATAAATATTGTGATACAAAATTACTAATGTGTGAATCCTGTAAATAAAAATACAGTTTGTTGTAAATACGTTATACAATTTTTTTGTAAGGAGTGAATCCTGTAGATTTAAATACAGTTTATTGTAAATATGGTATACAGTTTTTCCTGCTAATTTTGTAAATTTAATAACGGTAAAAAGGGACTGTAAATGTGTCCAAATTACGTCTTTGTTTGGCATTATAGCTGCCAGCCAATTTACTGGGAAACTGCTTACGATCATTTTGCTGTAAATTCAACAAAAATAAATACAAATGTGCTACAGTTTTCCTTTATTTTTCTTGAATGATTTATTAGGAAAGAACTGAACAAAAACAGTTATAACATATTTGACAAGACAATTTTATGCAGGATTAGCATAAATGTACGTGTGAATATTTCAAATGGAATACAATGTTACATTTTGACGGTGAAATGCCGATTGGTCTACTGACCCAATTTGTCTAATGCCGTTTGGTCTAATCCCACATCGTCTATAATATACTAACCATTTGGTCTAATTGCCACTTAGCCCATTTACCATTTTGTCAAATGACCAGTTGCAATGAAGGCTATACCCATTTGCCGAATATCCATCTGATCTAACGTGCACTAGTCTATATGCTAAGGTGAATTTGGCATTTCCACAGTAAAAGGATACTTTTCAAGAATGTCCCTTTAATGTCCCTCGACCCTAATCCCATCAACCAACTCCATCCACTCGAGTCCTACCTCACCCATATTCTCCTCAGTCCCATGAACGCATTGCTGAGATCCAAATGATAAAGTTAAAATGTTGCAATAAAAAATGCAATTCATGTTCACTCATGCATTAAATTTCAGTTTAATAAGTCATAATTGATCATTAATATATCACATTACCCTCAACTTTGCAAGTTTCAAGGGACTCGCTTCTCAAAAACTGAAAGAAATTATTGGAAGTGTTATTCCTGCCCAGCCTGATTATCATACCCTTTGTTTAAGTGGGTAGTGCTTAACTAAAGCATGAATGGTTTTCCAACGTTTTGGTGTCATAGTTGACTTTATTGACTTTCCATATGTATATAGGTGTCTTATGCCCATAGTGACATATTTTTTTAATAATCGGCTATTTTAAAAGTGTATAGTTTTTTTTTGAGACGCACTGTAGTGTTGCAATATGTTTTCATTAAATAGCTTTTGCTGATGCATTTATCAATAAAACAATACACATTGCAATGCCTTGAGATTCATATTATACAGTGGTATGCAATTTTATATGGGAAAGTACAACCAAAAAATTACTTTTTTTCTTTCCAGGGCTCTTTTTGGAGAAACTTAAAAATTTTCCAGGGCTACTTTTTCATTTTCCAGGGCTCTTTTTCCACTTTCCAGGGCTACAATTTCTGGAGCTATTTCGCGGCTTTTTTGCGTTTGTGTGTGTGTGTGTGTGCCACATTGAAGGGATGCTGGTCAGCAGTGCAGGGCTGCTCTGCTGCAGGCTCTGCTTTAACAAGATGTACTGTACATGCGATCGCGACGAAGCTTCGAAGCAGCGCGGCGCGAGCTAGCGAGAAGTACGTACCGGTACCATCTCGAATTCATAGGCACATGTACCACATGCACTATTCTATGGAAGGCCGATAGTGCCAAAAACGTGAACTACCATACGTATGCTCAAAAAAGAGTACGTGTTCTTTGTTAAGAGTACGTGTTCTCCGTTAAGAGTACGTGTGCTCTAATGGACCAATCGGCGAGCTCGATTTGGGTTTTATGCACGCGTATGCTTTTACCATACGTCAGCTTGTAGCATACGTATGGTATATACCATACGTATGGTTATTTAGCGAATAGCATACGTATGCGCAGACTTTGGGTGAAGTGTTTGTGACTGTCCAATCAGAATCTCCGTTATAGCAGATCCTGTGCCAAACTCACTGTAGTAAATGCACGTGGTCGTCCGTGTCTGCCACTGAACCACTGAAATATACCTCTACGTAGTGGTATAGATCAGTGCGCTGAGCGATACCACTAGGTAGTGTGTGCTTGTGTGTAGGGGGTATATATAGGGTGTGTCAGAATTGATGCCCCCCCCCAAGAAAAAAGAGTGTAGGTTGCAGGCTGGAACTTAGTGGAGGAAAGATTTTATGCAGACAATTTGTTATACTGGATGAAAATTCACCGGATTTTTGTTGTTTCACAACACTACTCGAATTGTGATTGAATCTAACTATACCGGAAGTACCTAATAATTTAAGGATAGCCTTCCGTTTCTCAATAGGATTAAGGTCTGTTTCTATATCAAAATACTGGAAAGTTGTTCTTCCATCAGTCCTAGGTCAGTTTGTAGTATGGGTTGGGGCTCGATCCACCCTGCATATGATGAAGACGGTGGTATATCATGCGCGTATTCTGAAGGGATGGGGGCTTTAGGGGCCCTGGCCCCCGGGGTAGTAGGCGAAAAGGAGGCGGCAATAAGGGGAAGGAAAGAAAAAAAAAGAAAAATGGAGAGAAAAAGAGGGAAAAGGGGGAGGATAGAGAGAAGAAATAAAGGAGAGGGAAGGGGGTGAAAGGGGGGGGGGGAGGGGAAAGAGAGAAAAAAGGCGAACAAAAAGGAAGAGAGAGAGAGGGTGCCAAATTGAGCTGTAATGAGGGGGCGCCAAACTGACTTTAAACTTGGGAGGGGGCGCCAAATTTATGTTCTACCTAGTGGGCACAGAAATGATATTCAACGGGGGGGGGGGGGGCGCCGCCAAATTGATATTCCACTGGGGGCGTCAAACTGACATGTAACGGGGGCACCAAACAGACCTTAAACTTGGGGGCGCCAAATTGATGTTTGACCTGGGGGACGCCAAATTGACCTTCAATTCTTTTTTTCAATTCTTTTATTTCATTTCCATTCAAAACATAATACAAAGTAATATAAAGTAATACAAATCAAGTACAATTTTCAGAAGGGCATTCTTACTTCGTAAAAAAAACAGAAAAGAACGGTATAATATAGAGCAAATGGAAATGAGGGGGATCCACTAAAAAGCAAAGCTTGTAAATTGTGGATCCCCCTTGGACCTTAAACTTAGGGGCGCCAAATTGTCCTGTAAGGAGGGCGTGCTGAACTGACCTTAAACATGGGGGCGTCAAATTGATGTTCCACATAAGGGGCGCTAAATTGATGTTCGACCTTCGAAGGGGGGGCACCAAATTGATATTGGATCTAGGGGGCGCCAAATTGACCTTAAACACAGGGGCGTCAAGTTGATGTTCCACCTAGGTACGGTAAATTATGTTGTTCGATCTAGGGGGCGTCAAATTCACCTGAAATATATATATATATATATATATATATATATATATATATATATATATATATATATATATATACACATGTATATATATATATATATATATATATATATATATATATATAGAAGAGATCCAAAGGACTGGAAGGGCTTGCCCTCCGGCACCCCCCTCAAAAAAGGGAAAATAAAAGGATGGAAAAGAAAATTGTCCTCTATTCTAACTGAGCCTATACATGTCATTTCCTCTCCTCTTTTTTTGTATGTTTTATTGAAATAAATCAATATAATTACATATTTACACGATTGGAATGAGTCGAAATACGTACATAATGTACAAGGTAATTTCCTCTTTATCTTCCAACTTTTCTTCCTTTTCTTTTCTGTCATCCACCTCTCTCTTATTTTTTCATATTTTTTCCAAATATATACCCTTTTTTCTTCTATTTTTTGTCTTCTTGTTCTCTTCCTTGTTCCCATTTTTATTTTCCTTTTTTTTTTTGGAGGGGGGGGGGTGGTGACGCCTATCAGTCCCTAGATCTGTTATCCATCTTTATCCTGTTCGTTCCCCTTTTCCTTACCCCTCCTCTCCCCCCTATTTCTATCTCTCTCTCTCTCTCTCTCTTCCTCATGAGGGGCAGGCGAAGGGGATACCCCTCCAGTTTCACTGGATCCGTTTCTTTATCTTCAAATTCTCTCTCCCATTTACCTTTTTCTTTATGTCTTATATCTTCCTTTTATGTCTGTCTTTTTTCCGGGGGGGGGGGGGTAATGGCTCCTCTGGACCCCGGATCCGTTTGTCTTCTTTCTCTTTTTATTATTATTGTTTTTTTTTTTTTGTAGGGGTGGGGGGATCCCCGGATACGTTTCCCTTTCTTTAACTCTTTTTTTTTTAAACACAGTGTTAATATGCTTTGTCCATTTCATAAGTGGGTCAATAGTAACTCCAAGATATTTTAATCTATCTACGTTTTCCAATTTTAGATTTTTAGATGATATATGAATTTTACATATATTTTTTTTTATTTTCTGTACTGAGTCAAATACCATAACTTTGGTTTTGTCGACGTTAATATACATTTCGTTTCTGTCCAACCACTCATTAATCATATCAAACTGCTTTTACAAAATATTACCGTATCATCAGCATATAAAGAGAGTTTTGAAGATGGTATAAAATCTATATTGGCAATATCATTTATGAAAATACTAAAAATCAATGGGCAAAGGGTTGAACCCTGATGGATTCTGGTTTTACTATTAACGAATCACTTAAAATACTATTTATTGAAACACGTTGTATCCTGCCTGTGATGTATGATTTAAACCAATTATATTCATTTTCTTTTATGCCATAGCATGACAATTTCTTTAACAGTTTCTCATGCGGTATAACATGGAATGCTTTACGGAGGTCTAAAAACACACCACCTATTATAAACCCACTGTTAATATTTTTAATATATTCTGAAATATCAAGAAGGCAAGAAATGGTCGAGTGGAAATAAAGGCCGAAAACCTGATTGGTTGTCAGCAGTGGCGTACCTAGGATTTTTCAAGGGGGGGGGGTCAAATTCGTCCGCCAAAAAATTGACATGCAAAGAAAAAAAAAGGTCTTCAATCACAAATAAAGGATTTCGCACCAGAAAAAAAAAATTGACAAGCAAAAAAAAAAAAAGGTCTTCAAGTTCAAAGGAGCGGTCCACTTGTGGCTCGTCAGGGATCAGTTGTGACTCGTCGTGGGGGGGGGGGGGGGGGCAGGGATACATCCCTTGCATGGGTTGTGACTCGTCAGAGTGGCAGTCTGCCCCCTCTGCCCCCCCCCCCCGTAGGTACGCTAATGGTTATCAGTCAATAGAGGATGCTCATTTAAATACTCATATGACTGTTGGTGAATTCGTTTTTCTAATATTTTACTTGGTATTGACAAAATAGATAATTATGGGTCTATAATTCATCGGTTGAGTCTTATCGCCACTTTTATATATGGGTATTATTTTTGATAGTTTAAAATCATTGGGTACACTGCCTGTTTTAAGTGAAGAGTTTTATATATATATGTTAGTGGTTTAACAATGATAATAGCAGCAAATTTTAACAACGTAGGATGTAAGCCATCAAGACCGTATAGGCTTTACGCGTATCAATACTATTCAGTTTTTTTAATACAAAATCCTCTGTAATATCTGAAAAGGAAAAGGTATCCTATGTGGTTGGTACATTTTGCATATAGTTGTCATCAGTATGTACATCATGTTGGCTTTGCGTACTGGAGCCCTTTATTTTATCTGCGAAACTATTAAACATTTGATTTAATACATTACCAATTTCTACATTGTTTTCGATTTTCACACTTTCATGTTCTATCTTAAAATTATTTCAGACTCCGACTTTTTGGCTTGTAGGAGTTCTTTTATTACTTTCCATTTTTTGTTTTAGATCATTTTTCGCGAAATCTTTGAATTTGTTACAATAATATTCCCGTTTCGACTTTTTGTTCATATTATTTATTATTTATTATTATTATTATTATTATTATTATTATTATTATTATTATTATATAATTTATTATATATTTATTATATTCTTTCCAAAAATATTCCATTTTTTATATCAAAAGTACATTTGCATTTATCAAATTTTGCTTTGATCTCTATCTCTTGAAAGTAACAAATAATCATCTGTTATGAAATGTTTACTTAGAAACACATTATTCTTCAAGATTACCAATAGTGTATAGAGTGTCCAGTTTGAGGTCGGAAAATCAATTTTTTAACTCGCGCTTCGAGAACGCGTCGATTGTTGAGATAATCATACTCATGATTGCAAATAATGCTCATAACCTCTAGTTTTCATCTCAGAAAATAGGAAATTATTAACAATAAATTATAATATTTAGGGAGGATTTTTCTTGCAAAAAGGTTTTAGACTGCTGAGGTTGACTATATTGAAACAGAGAAAAAAAATAACCGACGCACCTTTATGGGGGGGGGGGGGGGGCACGTGGCCCCAACAAATTTCGTGTGCCCCCAGGTGCCCCCATAAAAATTTGATGGATGCCCCCAAAAAAGCGAAAACAATCATATTCATTTTAGACTTGTTATTGTGTCAAAAATTTCCTTCGTAAAAGATTTCCTTCTTCGATTAACATCACCTGCCCTCTTGTATGGCGCACTAGCGTACCTACGGGGGGGGGGGGGCAGTCTGCCCCCCCCCTGACGAGCCACAACCCATACAACAGACATATCCATGTCCCCCTGACGAGCTTGAAAGACCTTTTTTGCCCCCCTGACGAGCTTGAAGACCTTTTTTTTTTTTTTTGGCTTGTCAATTTTTTTCTGATACGAAAACCTTTATTTTTGATTGAAGACCTTTTTTTTTTTTTTTTTTGCTTGCTTGTCAGAATTTTTTGCCGGGCGATTTTGCCCCCCCCCCCTGTGGAAAATCCTAGGTACGCCACTGGTATGGCGCACATCTCGGGCCCCTGCTACCGGTATACCTGTATTTTTCCCATATAGGCGTATGAGCCCGGGGGTGTTGGTCCCCAAATATTTTATAAATTGATGATAATCGGGGAACCTGGGTCATTTGCAAATATTCGGGAAACAAAGTGCTGAAAATAACCTCAAAAATTTGGAGTAATGTTATATCTGAATGCACATGTATTAATATTCATACGCTTTTATAACCAACTTTTCTCACTTGCTCTTAATAAAATCTAAAAGGCTGATATTCTGGCAATATTGATATTGTTAAGCCCTCCCGCCCCCCCCCCCCACAAAGGTGTGCTCGTACGCCCGTACCCACTCACAGTACACAAAACTACTTTGGGGATTTTGCAAGAAGGGGTAGCGCTTTTGTCGGTGCCAAAATAAACTCAAATAATCAATACCATATCACACTAATCCCTTGTTTATGAAATAAAGGAAAAACACTTAACTATATATATAAATATTTTAAATATACAATTTTCAAAGCTTGCTCCCTCCATTCTCTAGCACTCGTACATTCTCTTCAAGTTGTGACATTGTATTTAACTTTTATATGCAGGAAATGTTCACGAGGACATAATGTAATTTTAGATTAACATGCTTTCCCTATAACTCTTTCTTTTGATATCCCAAAATTCTCCGAATCTCTATCAGACCTGGGAGGGGAAACGCCCGCATTTCTTCCCCCGGTCGCATTGCAGTTTAACAGTCCTTAATCTGCTAAAAATTGATCATTTATTATACCACTTTAAAGTCATGCTTTATTACAATATCCGCAACTTATATTCCATTCCGGAAAACTGCATGGCTTATATGTACTCCCTGTGTCTCTCAATCGTCATTTCATTTCCTTACTAGACATGGCTATTTATACTTTGCGAAGCGTTCGCTCGTTCGCACATTTAAGTAAATTGCATGGATTCTTGCCTAATATACCCCCAATAAAACTGACTACTTGTGCTGTTGGTTAACTTGAATACATTTCTGCTATTCTGGAGTGTTCCATTCGCACATAAAGACGCAGTACAAACATGCATCAGAAAACTTTTATTGAGACCCCAAATGCAAAATTTTCCCTGCCCTGAGATGGGGACACCCCTTCCCAGACACTCCACCGCTCGGTCGCTCTGCTCCCTGGCAATGTTCTCTTTCAACGATAATATCTTCTTATCAGGAGTACATCACACACCACATAATTACAACACAAAATATGCACAGAAAGCATGTTTTTCTGACAACAAAATATTCCCCTGCTCTGGGAGAGGGACCTCTCCTCCCAGAAACTCACCCACCCGGTCCCTTTGCTCCCTCACATTTTTTTCTTCCAACAATTCCCGCTTTACAGAGTATGTCATAATTCATATCAATATAATCACAGCACAAACATGGTTCAAACAGGTTTATTTTTGAGACGCCAAAATTATTTTTCCCTGCCGCTGCATAATGGGGACACCGTCTCCCACACACTCCTACGCTTGGTAGCTTTGCTCCCTTGCAATATTTTTTTTTTTTTTTACAGATAATTTCCACTCTTGAGTAGCACTTAACACACCGCATAATCACATCACAAATGTGCACCAGAAATCTTGTTTTTGAAATACAATGCAAAATTTCCCCTGCTGTGGGACACCCCCCCCCCGCTCGGGTCGCTTTGCTCCCTCACAATTTTCTCTTTTAGCAATACTTCCACTATAATTGAGTAGTACATCACACACCACATAATCACATCACAAATATGCACCAGAAATCTTGTTTTTTTTTTTTTTTTTAGATACAATGCAAAATTTTCCCTTCTGTGGGACACCCTCCTCCCAGACCCCCCCCCGCCCGGTCGCTTTGCTCCCTCGCAATTTTCTCTTTTAACAATACTTCCACTATTGAGTAGTACATCACACACCACATAATCACATCACAAATATGCACCAGAAATCTTGTTTTTTTTTTTTTTTTAGATACAATGCAAAATTTTCCCTTCTGTGGGACACCCTCCTCCCAGACCATCCCCCCGCTCGGTCGCTTTGCTCCCTCGCAATTTTCTCTTTTAACAATAATTCCACTATTGAATAGTACATCACACACCACATAATCACATCACAAATATACACCAGAAATCTTGTTTTTGAGATACAATGCAAAATTTTCCCTGTTGTGGGACACCCCCCCCCCCCGCTCGCTTTGCTCCCTCACAATTTTCTCTTTTAACAATACTTCCACTATTGAGTAGTACATCACACACCACATAATCACATCACAAATATGCACCAGAAATCTTTTTATTTTTTTATTTTTTAGATACAATGCAAAATTTTCCCTTCTGTGGGACACCCTCCTCCCAGACCACCCCCCCCCGCTCGGTCGCTTTGCTCCCTCGCAATTTTCTCTTTTAACAATAATATATCTCTATTAAGTAGTATGTGCATATATGCATTATCATACATACATTGCGCACTAGCAATCGCGCTTCCGAACTTCAATGAAAGGCTTCATGTGATTGGTCAAAGTGATAAGAACGAATATCAGAATGGACTGAGCATACGTATGCTTTTAGCTGACGTGAGATATTAGCATACGCGTTCTCAACTCATACGTATGCTACCAGCTGACGTATGGTAAAAGCATACGCGTGCATAAAACCCAAATCGAGCTCGCTGATTGGTCCATTAGAGCACACGTACTCTTAACGGAGAACACGTACTCTTAACAAAGAACACGTACTCTTTTTTGAGCATACGTATGGTAGTTCACGTTTTTGGCACTATCGGCCTTCCATATGTAGAGTCTATCGCAACGTGTACAAAGTCAATTGATTTCCGGGTTTCGGAGCGTCGCGTGAATGTGCATGAAATTGCTGAGTCTCGATAATTTTCGATCGATACTGGAGCGATCCGATCACGAACCAAGACCATTTCCCGCGTAGACAATGTGACCGGATATTGTTATCGCTATCGACATTTTTTTTATCGGCGATTATGAGTTTTGCAGTCGCCCTCGTGTTAATGTTTTTAGCCCTTTTCCGGGGCTCTTTTTGGACTTTCCGGGGCGAATTCGCCCGCCGCCCCCGTGTAATTTTTTGGTTGGAAAGTACGCAAGATGACACTATCTTTTCCTATACCATGTCAAACAATGATAATGTGTCCTGTGACTCTAAGAGGCAAAGCTGTTAACAAAAGAAATAAGCAACCCCAAATCCACACCCCCGTTTAGTGATGGATCAAACAACAATTTGTCATGTGATTCTCTCCCAACAATTACTAAAAGGAGATTCTTATATAGACGATGACACAGTTGAAAATACACAAAACCTAGAATATGACATTACTCTTTACTCAATTTTGTTCACAAAATTCAGTAAGAAAAGTCCCGAACAGTATATAATGAAAGAAAGTCATTCTTGTTTAAGATATGGGAATCATGTAAGACAAAAGAGGAATTGAGCTCCTGAGCTGTACTTACCTGATCATCTATATTGTATGCCGGGTGTCAGAGGAACAGATCAGTGCAACTGTTATCCTTGTGAAATACCCGACAAGCTTGTACTTTCCTGCAGAAACCAAACAAGTTTTTTAATTCTATATTGTTCAAAGAGAAATAGAAGATGATGAGGCTCAAAATTTCCCGTCGTCCATGCTGGGTATTTCACATACATCTAGCTGTTAACATGGTTAATAGATATGAATATGGTCAAAGTACATGCAGCAGCAGCATGATCACGTAGTCTTCTTGCTTAGACCATGTAAAGATACATTCAGCCGATTCATTCATTTGATATTCTCTCATGCTGAAATTAAATCTTGAAACTATTTTGAGAGTACTCGATTCTTATGACAAAATTAATTTGAGATTCCTGAAAAGCTTCATTTTTAAACAGAAAAAAGAAAGAAATGGTATGAATGAGATAGATGGGTTGAAAGAGAGACTATACTATCCATGTTCTGCATCTTTCAGTTGTTAAACAAATGTTGACATACTTTACAATCTTTGCTATCATTGCAATGCACATAATTATGGATTTTAAAATTTTATGATTACCAAAGGTCAGAATACCTTCAAAGGTCCTTCAACAGACCGATAGGATAAGCATGGTGCCTAAACCCATGTCATATTTCATGACATGAACTGTAACAATTAAGTAATATGAAACTTCTGTGATTACCATTATATATTTTTAAAAGACTTTTTGTTAGGAAAATACATGAATGAATGAAGAATATAGTACTTTTTTTTACTCAGGTTGAAGTCTGCAGTAAAATATCTTAAATGAGAAAGATAATTTGTTTACTATACAAAGGGGTGTTGCAAGAAAATAGTTTGCAATCAATTGCAAATATTTTGTTGCAATTGATAGATCAATATTAACAGTGGCAAATAAGATTACAGTCCTTGTTTCATGGAACAGTTCAGAAATCAATCACAAAATTACAATTAATGGCAAGACAAATGATTGATTAAGGGACCGAAAATAAATTTGCAAGTCCCTTTTTTTTATCTCACTGATATCACTTGCTGACTGTTATCACAAGGTATATGGATAAATGGGAACTGCTTTAATATAATGCATCCTGTACATTTTTTTTACAATGTTGGAGTAAATTAATTGGTATCAACATTTGATCGCTACAAGGTTATTTACATCTCGTATTTGTGAACTATAATACTAGTTTTGAATATCATGTGAAGACAAAACAAGTGAGATGCAGAAACTATTTATGATAGCTTGCTGTGTGTGAAATCACTTGGTAATAACAGGGAGCAGTGCAGTGGCGTACCTAGGATTTTCCACAGGGGGGGGGGGGCATATTCGTCCGCCAAAAAATTTGACTAGCAAAAAAAAAGAAGAAAAAAAAGGTCTTCAAGACTCGTCAGGGGGGGGGGGGGGGCAGGGATATGTCCCTTGCATGGGTTGTAGGTACGCTAGTGACAGGGAGTTCCCTGGTAATAACTTTTAAAATTTTTATATAGGCGTATCCCGCCACAAGCCTTTGCTTTTAGGGTATACGCCTTCAGTCTTCTATAAACCTAACACGTACATATTTTAATTCCTCATGACAGACTGATTTTTGTATCAACTTATGTTAACAAAAAATGTAGAAATTTGTGAAAAGAAAACAAATATTTATTTGAATTGAATTGAATATGAGAAAGTCAGACCACGTATGGTCAGACATATTACTTTTTAAGTAAGGCAACGAATGGGCCTCAAATATATATATAATCATTCAAGCATGCAGACAGGTTTCTGCATTTTCTCAGCACAAAATGTCAGTAAAAAAAAAAATCTAATCTGACGGCGGCGTCATCAACTTTGAAATCTTAACAAAGTTAAGTTTTTGAAATGTCATCATGACTAAGAATATATATAGACCTAGTTTATGAAACTTGGACATAAGGATAATCAAGCATTACTGCACATCCTGCCAAAGTTCTAGGTCACATGACCAAGGTCGAAGGTCATTAAGGGTAAATGAACTTAGACCATGTTGGGGAATCACTATTATAACCAGGGTTAAGTTTTTGAAATGTCGTCATATTTTTGAAATTCTATGGATCTAGTTCATGCAACTTGATCAATCAAGTATTACTAAACATCCTGTGTGAGCTTCTAGTCAAATGACCAAGGTCAAAGGTAATTTAGGGTCAATGAACTTTGGCCAGTTGGGAGTACTTGTTGAATTGCCATCATAACTTTGCGAGCTTATGGATCTAGTTCATGGGAGTTCGTGCAACTTGACCAATCAAGTAGTATTAAACATCCTGTGTGAGCTTCTATTCACATGACCAACATGACCAAGGTCAAAGGTCATATAGGGTCAATGAACTTTTGCCAAGTTGGGGTATTTGTTGAATACTATCATAACATTGAATGTTAATGGATCTAGTTCATGAAACGTGGACCTGATCATCCATCGACCAGGGTGTAACAGGAGTCGGGGGGGGGGGGGGGTGGAGGCAAGAGCCATTTGATATCCCAGTCATATTATGATGTCAACAGGATTTTTTATGATTGTACGTAACCGTTAGCGCGACGTGATGAGTTAATCTTAATAAAAGCTCCGAGCGCGATTTTTTTCTTCACATGTTTCAATTAGAATTTTACATAAAGATAGAAAATAAAATCATACACTATGATCTTACACTATTCTTTTGCTTTTCTTTCTTTTCTCCTTTCTTTTTTGTTCTTGGTCGTAAAACTTTTTAGGGCCATGCCACTTCCATTTGTACGCCAGTGTTGTGGGGTCCGGATGCTCCGCGCCGGAAGCGCGTTTCCGTTTTACACCCTGGCGAAGGCATTTTCCGCAAAAATAGCCACAAAGCGACTAGTGAAGAGTCTACGTCTACGTTTGTTTACATAATCAGCTGGGCGCGCGATCCAAAAGTCCGCACCGAAGATATCCGCAGAACATACGTGCAAATGCAGCTGAGCTTATAGACCAAAAGCTTCAGTCTCTGTATTTTGGTTGTCTGCTGAACTATATACGTTGGCTTCATGATTTTTGTTACTTTATCGCACATGATCGTTTATATGAATGAAAACGAATAATAGCTAAAATATTGAAAAATAAAACACATAATTACTTTTTTTCATATCATATCTATCCTTATATCTATCATATCTGTCTATCCACTATCTATGTTATAAATCAATCTATGGTACTACATGATATATCTATCTGTTAATTTGTCTATCTACTCTGTCTCTCTCATTCTCTATCTACCTATCTATCTGTCTATCTATCTATCTATCCATCTAACATCTATCTCTCAAATTCTCTATCTATCCATCTGTCTCTCTTTTATTTCTCTCTATCCATCTGTTAATCTACTCATGTGCAATATCGACACTTCTTCGACTTCCTTCGGGAGTCTATTTCCTCAGCTCTACTTTTCCCTTTTTTGTGCTCGATTCGATTCAATTACTACTTTATTTACTTGTTACCATTGTTAAATGTCTTGTATTGCATAATGAGTTTTTTTTTTCTTCTGAAGGTTGCCTCCTATTCTCTTTCAAATTCCACCTCTTGCTTTCCCTTCTCTTTCTCTTATCCCAATTTCTTTCCCTTCTCTCACCTCTTTCTTCTTAATCTTTCATTCCGCTTTTTTCTTCTTTGGTGACATTTTACTTTTGGCCTTTTGTATTTATTTATGATCCTTTTTTTTATCTGTATGAATTTGTATTGTATTTGATATTTATTTATAATGTTTACTTTATATTTTGTTATGATTCTATTTGTATGTAAACATTCACTTATTTCAGTCTTTGACTGCTTGTGATTGTATTTTGATAGTTTTTATTGCAATAAAATCCAATATATATACATATATATATATATATATATATATATATCTCAAATTCTCTCTATCTATCCATCTGTCTGTCTTTTTCTCTCTCTCTGTTTCTCTCTATTCGTCTATCTATCTCTCGAATTCTCTATATCCATCTGTCTGTCTGTCTCTCAAATTCTCTCTCTCTATCTATCTATCCATCTGTCTGTCTTTTTCTCTCTATCCGTCTATGTATCTATCTCTCAAATTATATATCTATCTATCTATCTATGTAACTACAGTATCTATCTATTAATCTTCTCTGTCTCTCTCTCTCTATCTATCCATCTGTCTTTCTCTAGTTCTCTCTCTCTCTATCAATCTATCTATCTTCTTTTTATATGTAACTGCAGTATCTATCGATCTGTTAATTTGTCGCTCTTCTCTGTCTCTCTCATTCTTTATCTATCTAACATCTATCTATCTCTCAAATTCTCTATCTCTCTCTCCCCCTCTATCTATCTATCTATCCATCTTTCTGTCTTTCTCTCTCTATCTATCTTCTATCTATTTATTTATCTATCTCTCAAATTCTATCTCTATCTATCTATGTAACTACAGTATCTATCTATCTGTTAATCTTCTCTGTCTCTCCCATTCTTTATATATCTATCTCTCTCTATCTCTCTCCCTCTATCTATCTATCTATCTATCTATCCATCTGTCTTGTTTTCTCTCTTTCTCTATTTCTCCTTTTCCGTCCATATATATCTATCTATCTATAACATCTCTCCCTCTCTCAAGTTCTCTCCCCTATCTATCTATCTATCTATCTATCTATCTTCTATCTATTTATCTATCTATGTAACTACAGTATCTATCTATCTGTTAATTTGTATATCTTCTCTGTCTCTCTCATTCTTTATCTATCTATCCATCTAACATCTACATATCTCTCAAATTCTCTATCTCTCTCTCTCTCCCTCTCTCTATATATCTATCCATCTGTCTGTCTTTCTATATTTCTTTCTATCTATCTATCTTCTATCTATCTATTTATCTATCTATCTATGTAACTACAGTATCTATCTATCTGTTAATTTGTCTATCTTCTCTGTCTCTCACATTCTTTATCTATCTATCTATCTATTTATCTATCTATCTATATATCTATCTAACATCTATCTATCTTTCAAATTCTCTATCTCTCTATCCCTCTATCTATCTATCCATCTGTCTGTCTTTTTTTTCTCTCTTTCTCTTTTTCCGTCCATATATATATCTATCTATCTATAACATCTCTCCCTCTCTCAAGTTCTCTCCCCTATCTATCTATCTATCTATCTATCTATCTATCTATCTATCTATCTATCTATCTATCTATCTATCTATCTATCTATCTTTTATCTATTTATCTATCTATGTAACTACAGTATCTGTTAATTTATCTATCTTCTCTGTCTCTCTCATTCTTTATCTATCTATCTATCTATCTAACATGTACCTATCTCTCAAATTCTCTATCTCTCTCTCCCCCTCTATCTATCTATCCATCTGTCTGTCTTTCTCTATTTCTCTCTATCTATCTTCTATCTATATCTATTTATCTAGCTATCTATGTAACTACAGTTTCTATTTATCTGTTAATTTGTCTATCTTCTCTGTCTCTCTCATTCTTTATCTATCTATCTAACATCTATCTATCTCTCAGATTCTCTATCTCTCTCTCTCTCTCTCTCTCTTTCTCTCTCTATCTATCCATCTGTCTGTCTTTTTTTCTCTCTCTCTATTTCTCTTTATCCGTCCATCTATCTATCTATCTATCTATCTATCTATCTATCTATCTATCTATATCATCTCTCCATCTCTCAAGTTCTCTCCCCCCATCTATCTATCTATCTATCCATCTCTCTGTCTTTCTCTCTCTCTCTCTCTCTCTCTCTACTTCTATCTATCTATTTATCTATCTATCTATCTATCTATGTCTCTATCTATTTATCAGTCTTCTATATCTATCTTTCGGCATCTAAGTGTATCAATCCATCAAACTTCAATTTTCTTTCTATTTTATGTATCTGTTTATTTTTATTTTGTCTGTCATTCTATTCATTTAGTTAATAATTTATATTTAGAAAAAAAAAACTTTTTCATAACTTTTCATTAAAAAACGTAACTGCAAAAGCATGTTCGGATTTCACTCATATGACTGCTCTCTGTACATGAAGTGCCGAGGAACTCTATGCTCTGATCAGTAACTGTGCAGATTGCATGCGGTGGTGTGGGGCTCGCCTGTGTCGCATGCTGCAACCAGCGACGTGTGTAGACTCTTCACTAGTCGCTTTGTGGCTATTTTTGCGGAAAATGCCTTCGCCAGGGTGTAAAACGGAAACGCGCATCCCGGAACCTCTCGAGATTCAGCCACTTTGAAGCCTTAAAGATGGCCGCTATTTTTAATCAAATCACAGGTTCACGTTTTACACAACACATTACTATAACGCAGTGGCGGAATGAACCAAATATTTTTAGGGGATCCACATGACAACTGTAGGAATAGGCCTATTTCTAAAAGGTCGCGAGCGAGCGAAGTTAGCGAGACATTTTTTGCGTTTTGAAAATGAAATTCTAATTATGTAATTAAAGGGGCATGTCTAGCCATTGGCTAGGGACATATAAATGCTTCTTCGGAGGAGCTGGGCGGTACCCCTCGAAGTAAAGTCAATTTTCCTGATTATGACCGTTATTGCATGAAATTCAGGAAGTCTATATAACATTATAGACTTCATGCACATAAGCCATCAAATTCTTTATTTCCAATCCTTGGCAGGCCGGCCGTGTTTTAAATTCTTCTTTTGTCCCGTTTCCCCTTTTCTTTATTTAATGATAAAGGTTTCCCCTAGCCTTTTAGCTCATTCCATTTTACCTTAATTTCCCCGTTTCTTTTTGCCTCTTTTTCTTTCCTCTTCCGCCGCCATAACTTTCCCGTTTAATTTTGCCATCTCTTAACTCATTTCCCGATTTTCACTCATTTATTTGTATTTCGGGATTATCTTTTTTTCTCACAAGTGACGTAATTATTTCCTTCCTATTCCGTCTTTTCTTCCGTTTTACCTTTCTTCTTTTTATTTTCTTTTTTTCCCTTTCCCCTTTTATCCATCTTTCCACCGTTTCTTTCTTTCTTTCTTCCTCCTTATTTCCCTTCCTCCCTTTTTCATTAAAAAAAAAAAATTCCAGGTGAAATCCACCAAGGGGGGAGGGGCAGGCTGCCCCTGCTTGTTACCCCTCTGCCATCCACCTCTTTATCAGTGGCGGCGCCGTAATTCTTTTTTTATATGGAGGTGGAGTAATTGGGAGGGAGGGGACACAAGCAAATACTGGGGCAGGGGGCAAGGTTTGATTGGGGCATCTTTATACCGTCGTTTAGAATGTATACTTAGGATGTAGTGTGTAGGGAAAGATAATAGCAGTAGTCCGAGTACGAGTAAAAGTAGTAGTAGTAGTAGTGGTAGTAGTGGTGGTAGTAGGAGTAGTAGTAGTAGTAGTAGTAGTAGTAGTAGGTGTAGTAGTAGGTGTAGCAGTAGTAGGTGTATAAGTAGTATAGTCATGATAGTAGTAGTAGTAGTAGTATAGTAGTAGTAGTAGTAGAAGGAGTAGGAGTAGTAGTAGTAGTAGTAGTAATAGTAGTAGTAGTAGTAGTAGGAGTAGTAGTAGTAGTAGTAGTAGTAGGTGTAGTAGTAGGTGTAGTAGTAGTAGGTGTATAAGTAGTATAGTCATGATAGTAGTAGTAGTAGTAGTATAGTAGTAGTAGTAGTAGAAGGAGTAGGAGTAGTAGTAGTAGTAGTAGTAGTAGTAGTAGTAGTAGTAGTAGTAGTAGTAGTAGTAACAGTAGTAGGAGGAGGAGGAGTAGTAGTAGTAGTAGTAGTAGTAGTAGTAGTAGTAGTAGTAGTAGTAGTAGTAGTAGTAGTAGTAGTAGTAGTAGTAGTAGTAGTAGTACTAGTAGTACTAGTAGTAGTAGCATCACCACCACCATCATTAGTTGAAATAAAGCAATGGTGGTAGGACAATATATTTTCCAAACTTTCTTTAATATAGGAAAACTTTTCCTCCCCCCAAACACTCTTACAAAACTTGGTTGTGAATACCACGGTAAAATAACAGTCAACAGAGAGACGAATGATTAAAGAATAAATATTGACTATACAGTATGTCATTTTCAGAAAACCATTTTCCATTGCTTCTTTAAAAGATTAAGTATTATGTATTAAGATATTTATCACATTATTATGTATTAATAGATATCATTATTTACTTGTAACCCAGTATGCGACTGGCAAATTCCCGCCAGCAACTTAAATTTACAAATAGAATTGTCAGAAGGGGGACCTTCTGTTATTACGAAAATCAGCTGTTAACTGACAAACATAGAAGTATATACAACCGGGATATACAACAGAAAATTCTTTGAGTTTAATTTACTTAATTTATTGAAGCAAGTTACAATTACTTAGATTTGTCTCATTGTACATAAAATATGGAGCAAATACAATATATAGATAATTAGATACTCCTCTCTGCACTTGCGTACATATTGGGGCCGGGTCACCCCCTCCCGTGGCCAAGAAAAAAAATAGAGAAAAGGGAAGGGAAAATGATTAATATGATGGGTCTATCATTTTCAAGTAGGTCGAAATCTCTAACGAAAATTGATTTTTGTATGCCACTGCCTCTGAGATATTCAGTGATTATTTGCAAAATAAAAGAAATAATTTTGAAGCAAATCGGAGCTCGAAACAACGGTTTGATTGTCGCCATCATTGTCGTCATCATCCTCCTACACCTCTCCATCGCCATAACCACTGCCGATATCCCCGCTGCCGTCTTCCTCAATAGTAGCTGCAACAACCTTCTTAAATATCAACCCCGTCGTTGGGGCCTCGATTGTTTCGACAAAGCGATTCGATGTCTTCATGTCCCTGAAATCCCATATCTTCAGCAGCTTCACAAGCACTGAGGAATTGCCGAGAAATGCGGTCAAAAGGTGCCGAGTTGTTCGGCTGGAAAGAAGAAAAACAGTTTTGAATAATAATGATAATAAAATGTGTTGATACCGATGTTAAACTAGAATCATAATTTGACAGAGTGTTAACCGGTGTACATAGAGGACCACACCAGTTATTTTACACCGGTGTTAATTTGACAGTGTTATTTTAACACCTGTAGGTGTTATTGCAACACCATTGGTTGTTACATTTACACTATTTGGTGTTATGGTAAATCTCGAGGGTGTAATTTTAACACCTCAAGGTGTGGTCCTCTATTAACACCAACTGGTGTCAGTTTTAACACCACAGATTTTACAGTGCTGATACTCGGTTATTTCTTAACACAGGGGTCTCATCTCATGAAAGTTGCCAGAAAAAAAAACCGCACAACGACTGGAACCTATTCTTAGGCGCTAAATCAGTTACATAGGGATGTCATTTCATAGAGATGTATATATATCTCTATGTGTCATTTAGAACAAGAAATGGTCACCATTCGTGCGTAAAGTCATTCTTAATTTATTAACATCTTTATGAAACGGGCCCAGGGCTCCAACCACGTGGGCAGCATTTAATTTAATTTTGTATACTTTATAATGTCTGGCAAGAAATCCGCGAGTCCCATAGCTGGGGAGGGGAAAACGGAGTAGAAAATAGGTGCGGGAAACAAAGGGGAAAGGCATTTTCGATATTTATCCCGCGAAGAGCGCGGAAGCAAAATTTTGTATGAAGAGAGAGAGAGAAGAACGTTTAGTTTAGGTTTTTATTTTTTTGACAAAAAATAAGGGAAAAAAGCTACACCCTTCTCCCTTCGCTTTTTCCTTTTCTCCTTTTTGAAACCTTTTTTTTTGGGGGGGGGGGGCGCCCCCACCGCCCAGCAGGGCCCCGCGTTTCATGAAACTTTTTAATAACAGTTTAAAGCTACTGAAATATTTCAATTTGATTGGCTGATAGTTAAACTGTTATAGGAATTATATATTTGTTAAGTCTTTATGAAACAGGTCCCAGGAGTCCGTTTCATAAAACTTGTTAATAATAACAAATGTATAAATTCACAGTTAAAAGTAACTGAAATCCTTCAATCTGATTGACAGTAAATGTGTTACTACAACAACTTGTTACTGTAAACAATTTGTTATTATAACAAGTTTTATGAAACGGGACCCTATGGGATTGTTCCACAATGAGTTAAGGGTTTGACATGTGTGGTCATGATACAGCACACATCTAGAAAATAAAGTGCGACTCTAAGTCATACTTAACTTTTTAAGAAACACCCTGGCCAATGCTCCTCAGCCAATCAATAATTTGAAATTGAGTCAACTTAACTTCAACACTTTAATGGTTTTTGCAGGGCATATATACACTCACAAACAAGTCGAACGTCTCTGGCAGTATCGTCTGCATTACGCGATTCAATATAGCAGCAGTGCTGACTTTGAAAACAACTATTGAATTATTATTCACAATAACACCATTCATATGAGGATAAGCTACTATGTTGTTGACCCTAAATTACCTTTGACCTTGATCATGTGACCTAATTAAGAACGATCAGTGATACTTGACTACCCTCATGACCACGTTTCATGAACTAGATCATTAAACTTTCAAAGTTATGATTGCAAATATCCCCAACATGGCCATACTTCATTGACCCTAAATGACATTTGACCTTGGCCATGTGACTTGAAACTCAGACGAAATGTTTAGTAATACCTGATTACCCTTATGCCCAAGTTTCATGAACTAGGTCCATATACTTTCTAAGTTATGATGACATTTCAAAAGCTTAATCTAAAGTCTAGGCGAGACCCCCCCCCCGCCCCCCTAAAAAAAAAGAAGATTGCACTTGTTCACCTATATGATCAAAGTTGTAGATCCATTCATTCAAGCCGTCATCAGTTCCTTCTTCCGGGCTGGGAAGCGAACCTAACACTGTCATGCAAAAGGCTTCGATAAACTGGTCGAGAGACGTAGTGGAACCAATGACGTCCTGGTGAGTGAATCTCTCTTCGCAGGTGTCTACCAGATGCGTTTGTTGGATCCACTCATCCATATCAGGGTCCTCCGTGTCGGGTCCGCTGGTGACGTCTCGTTTGTAAGGTCGTGCTGTGGATTATATTGAATTGGATTGGATCGGAATGAATTGCATTAATTAAACTCTGTTTGAAATGGGGCCCAGATTCAAGAACAGGGGGCCGTTGGAGATGGACATCCAACCAAACTCTAAACATAATACACATCATGTTCCATCAAGGCGACCGCATAACTTATACGACTGGTCCACGATCCACGTTTGGAATGAATCGCATTTTGTGCATTTTCTGAGAACGTGAATGAAAAGTATCTTTTCATTTAAGGTTCAAAATAATATAACAAATTTGGATGAAAAAAGGCCTTTACTTTAAAGTAAAGACCAAATTAGTTTCGAATCGTAGACAATCGTACGGTTGCTATGACGTCATTTAGACGAGATATTAAATCCGCTTTTATTCTAATAAGGTTCATAGCGTAGTCACAAGAATTGAACATACGTATTCGTGCGATGAATTAGAACATTACACAGTAAGATATTCCATGTCTCAATACTATCAAATTCTACTACACTTAAATTCCAAAATCGGGTCGCAGACCTATCGTAAGGTGTGCGGTGTGCTTTATTATCGACTGACACGAATAAAAACTTAAAGAAAATACTAGATCACTTCAACGAATGTAGAGGGCAGCAACAAGACCGGTGGTGCTGCCCTCTGCGTTCGTTGATTCACTTTTTACTGCTGCAACGTGTAGATGTTGTTTGGAAACTTCAAGTGCAGAAAGATCTATTGTGAAGGGTGTCAGTAAGAGCTCTTACATCCGTTTGTTTTCGGGCCCGTCGAACAACCACTTGAGATCAAACGTTAAAACCCTAAAAAAAACAAGTCACAAATTTAGGAAGTGAACGAGAGAGCTCGTCGCAATTTACTCCGCGCATGCGCAGAGGCCCCGGGTTGCTTAATCGCGTACGTCGACATCGTCGCAAAAAACGAAAACTGCCTTTTATCGTGTTTTAGAGTCCCGTTTCATAAAGACTTGTTATAATAACAAATTTGTTACAAATGCCTATTTCTACATTAGTATTAGCCAATCAGATTGAATGATTTGAATGGTTTAATAATTAAGTTTGTTAATGTTTCGTTTTACATTCAAATCCTAATGTGAATCTTAATGCCGTAACATTCTGTACATACGTTATGCATTTTGTAAATATGTTTATTGTTATTCAGGGCCCCATGGAAGACCACTACTTATTGGTGAATGGGCTTCCCTGTCAAAATATCAGAAATAAATAAATAAATAAATAAATTTCAGTAGCTTTAAACTTATTTAAAATTATCCATTATAACAAGTTTTGTGAAACACCACGGGTCAGGGGGTATGGTATTGTTTTTTGGTGTTGACAAAAGGAATGGTTTAATAAATGTTGAACTCGATATCTTTTGAAGAATACCAAGTCGCACTATCATGTCAGGATCAAGGAATACCTAAAGTTATCGGAAGATGTATTCCTCCTAAATTGTGAAAAGCAAGACAAAGTGTGTTTATAGGATTTATTATTGAATTTAGCAAATTACCTTGCTTAGTCGCTACACTAACTCGCAAACGTAAGCAAGGGAATGTCTTTTATGACGGCTGAGTCCAATCACCTATTTGCGTCTAGCTGTTCCCAGTGGTAGAATAAAAAAGCAAAGTTACACAGCTTAAAGTTGGAAAGCTCCTTGCTCAAGCAGTCGAAACGCTCGCTTGTGTGGTGCGTTTGACATTTTAGCCATCCCTGAACTAGCACTCTAAAAATATTGGGTAAAAATGCTCCATGAGGGTAATTGGGCATTTTTGGGGGCATTTTTATTTATCCAGTGTGATGACAATTTTGCCCATTCTGAAGTAATTGCTGCTTAATTTTAAACCTTACTCACTGGACACAATCATGCTTCCCGCATTGGGTAAAATACTGCCTCAAATTGGTTGGACACATAATTACCCTCGTACTGGTTACAATTTTACCCAATATATTTTATTTTTACAGTGAACTCATCAATTCCTTTTAAAACGCAAGTCAAAGCACAATGGCACATGAATGGAGAGGTGATAGGCATTTGTCGAAAGTTGGTGGACCAGGGACAGCAGCGTCGCCTCTTGACTCTGGGCAACGGCATAGGCCTACTTGCAATAATTGTTCCTCCGGGCCAAACCTTCGGATGATCTGCTGTCCCAGTCCACCTATACTTTCGAAAAAAAAAGACTCTCAGCAGACTCTCCACTGTGATTTGACTTGCATTTTCAAAGAAATTTGTGCGTTGCAGAGAGCGACCGCGTCATGATTGCAAAAACGGCTTTTAATCCGACCGATTTGAATATATTCGCCATGAGCATGCAGGAAGGGATATGAAATCAAGGAAAGCAAAGAAGTTAAATTCTCCGCAAGTTCATTAAATTATATAAAAACATCAACAAGTAGGTACTTTTATTCACAAATGAGAGCGTAATTAGCGTACTTTAGCATCAACTTGGCAGACGCTTTTTGGAACATTAAGAATCTATTAAAAACGCCCGTCAAATCACAATAGACAGATGAGGGGTCATTGTCGAAAGTTGGTGGACCGGGCCAGAACATGGTCTTAAGATTCGGACCGCACGAAAAATTGCAAATATGTCGGTTGTCAAGATTCCAGGACGACACTGCTATTTTGATTCACCAATATTCGACAAAGACTACTTTTGTATGAGTGGCTTTTGACAAGAGATTAAGCAGCGTTACAGAATGCGTCTGCGAAATGATTACTAAAATGCCCTATTAGAAAGATTGTGACGTACAGTACATGCATGGCGATCTGCCTCCACATTTTCCACGTAGCGGTCTGACAGGAAACCGGTAGGCAATGTTTCCGATCAGGTGTCACGCGCGTAAAACATTCCCCATAGACTTGTGTGTTAAAATGGCACTTTTGAAAAATTCATAAAAAATAAATGTGAAATTAGAGGGTGGAATGTTTACTACCATTGGATAGGATATATATCTGACATTCCATATCTGACCAGGAAAGGGTACCGTAGCCAGCTCATTTTAAAAATAAATCGCCATTTATGAAGATAACTATGAATGGATCAAATTCATCAACTGAAACAGTAAAATAGCCCTAATTCTTCCGCCAGTCAAGAAAAAGTTCCAAGTCGCTTATTTATCTTCCCAATTTGGGCAAAGGAAGTTCAGTAGTTACCATCCCAAGAATCAGTGTTACATTTTCAAACATAATCATGCACTTTTGTAAATCAGCTATATCAAATTAAAAAGAAATTGAATGGGTTGGGTCGAATGAATAAGCTATCTTATGCCTTCCTGTTGTAATTAGGCTGATGCAACCATCAGGTACAAGCCAGATATTTTTCGCATTTACTATGGGGAAACTCACAACAACGCATGTCGAAAGTTGGTGGACTGGGACAGAAGATCATCCGAAGATTTGCACCGACGAACAATTGCAAATAATAATTTTAGATGTCCAGAGTCAAGAGAATCTGATGATGTCCCGGTCGGCCAACTTTCGACGAAAGCCTTCCAGCTCTCCATTGTGATTTGACTTGCATTTTCAAAGGAATTGGTGCATTGTAGAGAGTTTCCCCGTATAGTAAATGCGAAAAGTCTGGAATGTGTGATTTATGAAATATATTCTGATCATCATGAACGAAGAAAATGAATTTCACTGAATTCTATGTTAAAAGCATGCAAATAAAAAAGAGCATTTGAGAGCCTATATGTTTTGGTTACACACTTAACATGTTGGGCAACATAATTTCCACTGTGTTGGGTAATGTATGTTGGTAAAAAAGTATATTCTGGGCAATTGTTATCCAACTGAGCAAATTTATTACCCATTTATTAGTTTTTATTACCCAATTGGGGCAGGTTTTAACCAATAGTTGTGTAGACAGTATGTTGCCAGGGGTTGCTTAAAAGTTTTTAAAAGTGTATGATAAACACATCTGAAATTTTGATAGTTTCACTTCATTGTCAGATAAAAAGAAGGGTATATAAAAAACCGCATTTTGTGTAATACATTGATAAATTAAGAAACAATTAAGAGAAGGAAGTATTTAACGCGTTTTAATACACTTAAACAAAATATAATAAGCAGAAATGGAAAAAGAAATAGAATTAGATATAAAGAAATTATTTCGAATATCTTAAATTTTCACAATTATTTTAATATAAGGGTTTTAGATAATTACTAACTAGAATATCAAGCCTACACGTAATATTGGTTATTGTATACATACATGCTTTCCAAGACATACAATGTCGACCTTTTATGTCAAAATAGGTCTTTTTTTTTTCACAGGAAAGCCTAAATTAATGTGACGATAATAAAAATCATGACTTATCTCCCGCTTGAGTAGCAATTATGCCAAGCAACATCAATGTAATAACAAAGACGCCATTGTAAAATACACTTTCTAAAGTAGAAAGCTAAAACTGACGATCAGAAGGCAACAGTTGAAATTGAAAATTTGCAATGATTACTGAAATAAATTTGGTTAACGAAGAGATGATGATTGGGAAATTAAAGCTTTACCAAGCGATGTTGCGAAAATATAGCGGTAAAAATAGCTTCCTGAACTAAACATACACCCAGGTGATCACCCCTGGAATAATAACTGGGAGAAATATGAATCTCGAAAATGAAATATGACATAACATTCCGTGATTTGTTTTTAATTTCTGCCAATATTCAAAGTTATGACAATGATGTATGAGTGGGCGTCATCAGTGTAGGAGGGGGGGGGGGGGGGGGAGGTTCTCGGCATATGGCCCAAAGTACTTTGATGACTTTTATGGATTCCCTTTTTTTCAATTGAATCATTATAGGGATTATTACACGACCCAGATCGATCTTCTTCGTTCTTTGTACCACCCCGTATTCTTCCTCCTCGTTTTTAGTTTTGTTTGTTTCATTTTTTTTTTTTTTGGGGGGGGGGGGGGTATTCTTAACTAATTGCAAAAGAGTTGTATCATTGTAGAGTTGTCATTACGGGTATGGGAGAAATAACATTAGCGTACAGATGGGGCTTGCATTTCCGCCCAAAAAGTTCCACGAATAAGAAAAAAAATGTGAAAATAGATATTATTTGTTAGATATTGTGTCAAAATGTCACTTACTTCGCTCGCTCGTGACTTTCTCGAAATTGTCCCACATACACTATATTGTGTCCCCTCAAAATATCTGGACAATTACGCAAATGGTTGAAGTAATAAATCATGTCTTCTTTCTTGTAAATTTCAATTGAAGGAATCTTCAAACGGGAGTTTACGGAGGGGGGCGTTAAAGTCATGCTTAGTGCTGACGTGCAATCTTATTGATTAATACCATGTAATAGGTCCATGTTAATACACAGTCGCGCGTGTCCTCCTAACATGAATTTGAGTAGTCTACTAATGTAGACCCACATCTGCAGTGTGTGTATCACTGACAGCTGATTCAAGGAGTCTAAATAGAAGACTAGGTCTACTGTGGTATGACTCGCTTCGCTAGCCCTTTCAGGCTGGTTTGCTTCGCAAACCAGCAGCAGCGCGCTTCGCGCGCTGAGATTTCACCTCATGAGCCATTCAGCAGTTCAGAGCATGCATAGCAGACTAGAGTTTGACCAATGCAGTGTTGCCTTATATTCGGCACGCTACTGGTGGGTGTTTCATAAAGCTGTTCGTAAGATACGAACGACTTTAAGTCATACTTAACTCATTGTGAAACATCCAAAGGAGTCCACCTTTTTACCCCTGTTCATCGAGAACATATGGATTGAGGGATGTAGGTCGTATGGATCACTTTGGATAAAAATCTAAAAAAGATATCTAGAAAAAAACCCACACAAAACAAACAAAACAAAAAACGACAGACAAACAGTCAAAAGGAGGATGGAGTGAGACATGGCCAATCCCCACTGCCCTCAATCCTTATTGGCTAATAATATCACGTGAAAACTGTCAGGACCGTCCATTGTATGCGTTCACGCCTCTTCACAGGGATGCACCATTGAGTTTCGCAGTATTTAACTCTATGGGCTGCACCTACTTTAAGCTAAACTGGGCGTTGTGGCGTGCGCCTGTAATCCAAGCTAAGTGGGGAAGTTACAAATTGATGCAGAGGTTCGAGCCCTGGTCACGTCTTTCGGACGGTGACGTTAAAGGTCGGTCCAGACGTAAATAATCATATCTGATTGATACACGTCTGACAAAACTCAAATACACACATACTTTAAGCTAGGGTTACACCAAAATTCTCCCGAATAATTTCGGACCGAATCAGAGCCTAGGTCCGGAATCATGGGCGGAAATCCCAGGGGGGACAGGGGGGACGTGTCCCCCCTACTCAAAATAGTAGGGGGGGACACAATATCAAATGTCCCCCTACTATTTTTGGTATTTTATGATGGTAAGAAATACATCATTCTAAATCGAAATAAAACATGCATTTGGGGACGAGTTGGGACGAGATGACCTTACTTTTGGGATGATATCCTTTTTTTTTGCTTGTCAAATTTTCCCGCCCCTTGTCCCCTTAGGCGGACCAGGGGGGCGAGGGGCCCGCCCCCCCCTCTTCTTGGCGGAGCAAAAAAAAAGAAAAAGGGAAAGAAGGAAGGAATAAGGGAGGGAAAGAGAGGAGAAAAAGAAGAGAAGGACGACGAGTGCATAAAATAAGATGAGGGGAAGACTTGGAAAATAAAAATAATCTTTCGTGCCACTATATAAAATTTTCGCTCGCGCTTCGCGCTCGCATTGCCTGTTAGTTGATTTACATATCTTGTTCAATATGGAGCTCGAATGTCAAGTTTGGAAGTCAATATACAAAACATATTTCACCTCGGAAATCGAACTTTCATTATTTTGTGTGATTTACAAATTGATTTTTTAAAAGTGTTCTGTAAAAATGTCAGTTTTATGGTCTGAATATTAACATTTGCTGCTTGCGCTGCGCGCTCGCAAATTTTGATTTATCAGGTACCTATTATTTCGTATATTTCATAAAGTTTTCAAAATAGCCCTTTGCAGGTCTGATTGTTAAGACGTATCAGCAAGCGCGCTGCACGCTCGCATTTTGATTGGCGAGTTATATATGTTTCAATATTGATTATACAACAAACTACTTAAAATCCCCTTTTCATGACAGTTTATTAAAAATTTTAGCTCGCGATTTGCGCTCGCATTAATGGTTGAAAATATATTAACTGATGCATCTTATTCTACAAAAGTGAAATGTTCAGTTTTTATGCCATAATATCATCAGATTTTGCGCCCTCATTAGGCATTAATAAATATGATATTAATTTAATAATCAAATTGTCCCTTTTGTTTCATCTCGCTTAGCAAGAGGAATAGGAAGATAGTCATCATTTTCATATGATGACATGTCGTATGGATGTCCCGGTCCTATGTCAAAACTCAGAGTAATAATAATAAAAATATCTTTTTTTTAAGTGCAATCCATATCCACCTTACAATTTTTCTACAAAGTGCTTGAAATTTAAAGCTGAAATTTACTCTTTTTTGCAGATCAGAATATCAAAGTTTCCTGATTTTCATGATTAAAGATGTATTTAGAATGCCTATGTTTATTCAGATACTCAACTTGTTCTCTATTTAAATCATTATCCAGTTTCAGATCACAATATCAAATTTTTTTCTGCTCGCGCTTTGTGCTCGCATTATTAATGTAGGAAGACCCCATATTACTCATCCTTTTCATGATTTACAAAACATGAACAGAGTGGCCCATTTTTAGGTCTAAATCTCGATTTTTTTTCTGCTTGCGCTTCGCGCTCGCATCAATTATTAAATTATATAGCTATCCTGTTCACGATTACAAAAACTGATTAAAATTTTCCATTCTTTTTTTAGAAAGTTCAAAATTTTTCAGCTCGCGCTCTCATTTTTTGATTGTTGAAATATGTAACGCCTTCATGGCTAAGTGCAAGCAGTCCTTAACATTTACCTTTTCAACAGGTACCAGTTCAAAACGTATATAAACATTTTCTGCTCGCGTTTTGAGCTCGCATTATCATTATTAATACTCATCCTTTTTATGATTTACAAAACATGAATAGAGTGTCTCGTTCAGTAAATATTATAGGACTAAATCTCGAAATTTTCCGCTCGCGCTTCGCGCTCGCATCAATTGTTTACTTGTATACCTATTCTGCTTTAGTTACAAAAAGTGCTTAGAATTTCCATTCTTTAGGTCAATATGTCAAAAAAAATTAGCTCGCACTTCGTGCTCGCATTATTTGATTGTTAAATGCTACTTTAACAGGTATCTTTTCCATCAGTTCATTTTTGCTCGCGCTTTGCGTTCGTAGTAATTATTAAGTTGCATACACATCTTTTTCAGAATAACAAACATTGCCCAGAATGTTCAAATTTTAGGAAAAAATACATAAAATTTCCAAAAAATTAGCTCGCGCTTCGCACTCGCATCATATGAATAAGGATTATGATATTATATATCAATTTATGAGAATAAAGCTAAGAAGTGACTAATGAGGACTACCCCTTCAAAGAAACAAACACAAATCATCTTCGAGCTGCCGATCGGGGAAAATATGGCTAAAACAAATTTCCGCCCCCCCCCCTATTGGCGAAGGCTTGATCCGCACCTGTGTCCCCCCTACCTTTTGGGAGAGATTTCCGCCCCTGTCCGGAATAGATCCCGAGTCGGAGCAAAATTGCCAAGAATTGCCCAATTGCCTCCCAGAATCCATGGACCTACTAGTAGGTCCATGCAGAATCTAACCGAATTCCATCCAAATACATCTAGAATGTGGACCGAACGAACTTTGTTGTGGCCACATTCGGGAGTATTTTGGAAGGTATTTGGCTGGTTTCGGACATATTAGAACGAGCCGGATCCCTCCACGAACGTTCCAAACTGATCCCTCCCGAGTTTTCTCGCATTCGGGGAAGGAGAAAAGGAGAGCGTTTCATGAAAGTATTTTGGCCGACAAGTCCTGTTTTATCCGACATTTACCCTGTAGCAAGAGTGTTTCTCAGCAAATCAAAATCAAGGACAGTTGTCAGATCTGACAACTTGTCGGACAATGATGAAACGCTCCCCAGTATGCTCCCGATTGATTCGGGGAGCTCCCCGAATCAGAGACGAATAGGTTCCGAATCCACCGAATCAGGCCATAATAAGTCTGAATTTATTCGAGAGGATTCGGTTTCGGTGTAACCCTTTGAAAGTGATTAAGAATATAGGGGTCGTTGTCTGCCCTGAAATAATATATCAAATACGAGGTGTGGGGGAGAGAAAGAACAAAATGAAAGGAGGAGGAGGAGCCTATAAATATATATATTTGCTTCTGAATTTTAGGACGAAACTATAGCCGATTTGAATAGTTTGAAGAAGCCCTTTATTTGTATTCACTTCTTTTCTTGCCTTATTTTATTTAATTAAAACAAGGTTGAACAATTTCCTTTTTGTACTGTCCCCTTTTCGTATAACTCGATCTAATACGAGCGTCGTTAACACAAATCTCAACGATTGGTCGTATATGCGTTTTGAGTTTTACGATTGAAAGTTTGAAACGTAATAATCATGGGTAATCAATATCATTGTAAAAGCCAATTGTGCATGCGATCGATCATTAGTCCAGACTAGGCACCACATAAAATGAACCAAACCTTGTTTTCGATATATTCAACGTATTTTATGGCTTCTGCACTCTAAAAAATATTGGGTAAAAATGTTCCATGAGGGTCCAACCAACATTGGCATTTTTATTTATCCAGTGTGATGAAAATTTTGCCCATTCTAATTGCTGCTTATTTTTTTTAACCTTACCGGACAATATGCTTCCCGCATTGGGTAAAATACTGCCCAAAATTAGTTGGACACATAAATACCCTCGTGCTGGTTAAAATTTTCCCAATATTTTTTTACAGTGTGGTAAGTTAGAGGGTGCTGATTCCGTATCCGAAGATGCCACTTTCGTAACTTTGAGCATTTTTCGCAAATTTACCAAATCCAAATATGGCCGCCAAAATATGGAAATCAATCAAAATTGCACACATTGTGAAATCGTGAAACAGGAGTGAACTAATGACTGAAAACATGATTTAAAAAAAATATTCATTTTCTTGATTAGGAATCATGATTTCAGACAATCTCATACAACACTTTATGCATTTTATAGTCAAGTAAATCCAAATTCTGTCAAAATTATTTTTCCCAACTGACATTGATCAAAATATAGTTAGGATCGTATGGAAGCCATTTGGAATGTTGAAATACAGCATTTATCACAAACATGACATAAGAAATGATATATTTCGTTAGCAATCGTGTTTTCAGACAGTACTTCACTCAAAGATGACATAACATGTAATGCAGTGCTCACTCCTGTGAAAATGATACATTACCCACCCGTTCGCATTGCACATATTAGAGTATACAGGCGTCTTTGGCAGCCATTTTGAATATCAAGGAAATAACTATTTGAATAATTTGATTACTTTCAAACAGGGAACAGATGATCATCCTCAATTGACTTTGTTCTTTTTATATTCTCCAATTGGAATGATGAATAAAATCTAAAGAATAATATTAATTCGGTACACAAATTTTTACTGAATTTTCAGTCAACATAGAAGAAGGAGACAAAGAAGAAGAAGAAGAGGAAAAAGAATAAAAAGAACGAGAAGAAGAAAAATTAATTATTCCCAGGGCCCTGTTAATCATAGATGAAGAAGAAGAGGGAGGAGGAGAAGAAGACAAAGAAGAAGGAGGAGGAGGAGAAGAAGAAGACAAAGAAGAAGAAGAGGAAGAAGAAGAAAAAGGAGGAGAAGAAGACAAAGAAGAAAAGGAAGAAGAAGGAGAAGAAGACAAAGAAGAAGAAGAGGAAGAAGAAGGAGAAGAAGACAAAGAAGAAGAAGAGGAAGAAGAAGGAGGAGCAGGAGGAGAAGACAAAGAAGAAGAAGAGGAAGAAGAAGAAAAAGGAGGAGAAGAAGAAGGAGGAGCAGGAGAAGAAGAAGACAAAGAAGAAGAAGAGGAAGAAGAAGGAGAGGAGGAGGAGAAGAAGACAAAGAAGAAGAAGGAGGAGCAGGAGGAGAAGAAGAAGAGGAAGAAGAAGATGAAGAAGGAGGAGGATTAGGAGGAGAAGATAAAGAAGAGAAAGAAAAAGAAGAAGAGGAGGAGGAAAAAGAAAGAAGAGACAATGGTGAGGAGGGGGAGGAGAAGGAGGGGGAGGAGAAGGAGGGGGGGGGGGGGAGGAGGAGGAAGGGGATAAATAGGAGATGACGAATGTGAATAACCGCCCAGTATTAATCGTAAAGGACAAGTCCACCCCAACAAAAAGTTGATTCTAATAAAAAGAGAAAAATCTAACAAGCATAACACTGAAAATTTCACCAACATCGGATGTTAAATAAGTTGACTTTTTAAAGTCTCACTTAATTTCACAAAACAGTTATAAAATGCACTTTGTTGTCAGTATGCAAATGAGGGGATTGATTACATCACTCACTCACTACAGCACCTCTTTTGAATTGTATTATTTAAAATATTCCCTGAACAAGTGGATTTACCATTATTTTAACATTAATGGTTCAGTCAAGTTCAGTCAAGGTATTATTCTGTCAAATAAGTAAAAAAAGAAGAAATATTGCCAATTCAAACAATGAAAAACAAAAAAAATAGTGAGTGAGGGACATTATTGACTCTCTCATTTGCATATCACCGAGTTGTGCATATAACTGTTTTGTGAAAAATAAGCGAAACTTTAACATGTAATAACTTTCTTATTTTACATCCGATTTTGATGAAACTTTCAGCAATATTCTTGTTAGATTTTTCTCTACTAATTCAAATCAACATTTTTCTGGGATGGACTTGACATGTAAAAATTATGCATGGTTGAGTTCTGCAATCATAACGAAATACCCCTTTCTGGGGAAACCTCCTCCGCAAGTACCTCAGGGACAGTGGCGGATCCAGGATTTCCCCCAAAGGGTGGGGGGGGGGGGACATTTTCCCGAGGAAAATTTCACAAGAAAAAAAAAAGGTGCTCACAAAAAAGTGAAGGTCATTTCTCCACGTAAAATCTGGCAAGCCCAAAAAAGGTCTTCACTTGTGTATGAACGACATATTCCCATTAAAATTATATGCCGTTACTTTCAAAGGGGGGCACACTTATGTTAGATAACGGCATAATTACATTAAAATTTTTGACTATGGCTCTCAAGGGGGGGGGGGGGGCACGGGCCGAATGTGCACCCCCTGGATCCGCCACTGCTCGTTGACACATGTTTTCTGAAATCAGATCATCACTTATATCCACTACAATGAGATGTAAGTGATCAAAATAGGGTGTTTTTTTCTTATTTCTACTGGTACTTTGTCATACTCCACCAGTACACTCTCGAATTATCCTCGTATCTATGAACATTGATGCTTAGTCACACTGATGAAACAACCCCAAACCTTTACGGATGGTCACTCTAATTCCTCCTGTAATAAAAAAAAAAACTATTTTTATAACTAATAATCATAATATATATATCGCATATGAGGCGCCAATTATCTACTTGCCTATTCAATGGCGCACGATATATTACCCCGGCTATAGCTCCAGCTGCTAAAACTAGTATTTTTTCACAAAAGTCCACCATCATCCCCCCAATGTCCATCTTGAGGTACCCCCCAAAAAAAACCACATCCACCCTCATAATCAACTTGGTTGCTTCGTTCCCTCGCTTACCATAAATTGCCCCACCCTATACTATGTGTCAGTGAATGATGACAATAATAAAATTAATAATAATAACAATCATAATAATGATAATAAAAACAATAATATTCATACTATTAATGATTGTTTATTTCAATAGTTTTTGAATGAATTCTTATGTTGGATATATGCCTATGTTTTCGTCTACATTTTGTGTAATTATTTCAATTTATGAATGTTTATTCATGTATATTTCTATGATGTGAACATAAATTATAATGTAAAGGAGATAAATTTCCTAAATGTACAACTAAACAAGATCACTGGTTTACATTGTGTCTAGGGGAGTGTGTCATCAACATCTTTGTCAGACAAGTTGTGAGATCTGACAACTTTCCTTGATTCTGATTGGCTGAGAGACACTGTTACTATGGTAACTTTCGGATAAAACAGGTCTTGTCGGATAAAACGTCCGACAAGTCCTTTCATAAAACGCTTCCCAGAGGAAACTTATCTCTAATCATCTCAAAAGTTAAAACATGACGTTCTTATCCTTTTTTAAAGGGGGAAAAGTCACTGAAATGTGAAGTATTACACTCTAAATTGCAGAGAAACAATAAGGCACCTGAAATAAAATTAAAACTTATCGTTGACACTTCCCAGAGTATTTTTTTTTTTTGGGGGGGGGGCGGAGGTTTGAGTAGAGGGGCTCCCAATCTTCTAAAATTCTGGCTACGCTACTTCCTTCCAACTTTTCAACACAAGTAAGAGAACCAAGGCCAATACAATTGAAGTATACCACGATCCTGACGATAAGGTACTTGAAATGAAATTAATACTCCTTATACTTTAACACTTCCTACATCTCCTACCTGCGTCGATGGTCAATCATTTTGAACTTCAAAAGATTGGGAAAACTTGTATCGAAAATGGCGTCTTTCTTTCTCGCTCTGATCGTATTCGGATTCGCAGCTCAGGCCAATGGTAAGTGACTATTTTTATCTTCATTTTGTTGATCAAGAATCTTTTTGTCATCGCTGTAATATTATGATTCTCGATTTTTTAATATACGATGATATTACCAAGGAGATGGGAGTCTAACCAAGGTATTAAAATGTATTACCTTGATTGCGGAGCCATTACAAAACTGCGCCCCTACGTTGGACTAGCTATGCGCCCCTACCCTTTTGGTCCTTGAAATTTTGACACCACTGGCTCTCTATGTTATTCATCAGAGTTTAAATCAGTGAAATTTGAATTTACAGAGGATCAATTAAACCTGATTATGTGCATCATCTTCATTTTCCTTTCCCTTCATTTCTCCTCTCTATTATTTTTTTTTTGTGCTCCCGAAAGTAGGGCACTCTGGGCACGCGCCTCCTCGCACCCCCCCCCCCCCCCGATACGATACTGACATAAACTTTCCACCGTCACCTCTTCCCTTTTTTTAACAGCTTGGCCATTCCGAGGCAACATCCCTGGCGACGACGAAGACGGTTACGGCGTCGATCTCTCCTTATCCTCCGTCTGCCATCTAGCCTTCGTCGAGAACGAGAATAAATACGAGGAATCGTTCGTCCATTTCATGCTCGAGGTCATCTGCCCGTCACTCCTCGATGACGATGACGAAGGGTCGGGGGAGGGGTCCGGTCACGGGCTGGCTTGGTTAGCCACGCACGGCAACGGGTTGCGGATTTTGGGCTTCGAAGATATAGGTACGTTAGTTAGAGGTGGCGAAGACGATAATGATGACGATGATGATTAAAACGAAGGTTGTGGTGGTGGTTTTGATGTTTGTGATATGGTAGTGGTGATGGTGATGATGACGATTAGAATGAAGACAATGGTGTCAGCAGTGATAATAGTTAAATGATAAAGATGGTGGCAATGATGATGATTATGATGAGCATGAAAATAGTGGTGGTGGTGGTGAAAACAGCTAAATACTGTCGGAAAGTGGTGAAAATGATGACACTGACTCCGTGTAATGATTTCGTAGATGGGGCTGATAATTGGGAGGAAATTACACTTTTAAATAATCTGATTATTTGGGACGAGCTTTCGTCCACTCCTGGAGACTTTTTCAAGCCAATTGATCAGTCATAAACTTTGCTGCCTGTGGTGGTGTGTACTTCCTTGTTTTTTATCACTGAACTTAAAGTTGAAGACAATGTATATCCAGAATAACTATTCGAAAATGACATTTTTGCAATGATGGTGACAGTATAGGTCAGAGGCCGCGGAAGCGGGGGGGGGGGGGGGGGGGGTTGAGCTTCAGCCCCTTCACTTTTTTCCAAAACCATGTACAAAAATGTAAAAAATGACCACATGGTTGTTATTTTTTGCATGCTCAGCCCCCCACTTTGAAAACCGTTCCGCTGCCGCTGTAGGTGATGTTGATATTGCTCATGTTAATGGCAATGGTATTTTTCAGTAGTAATCATTATGTTGGTAATAGCGATTATGATGATTATGATTAAAAATAATAATGTTGCGGATTATAATGATGTTGATGCTTATTATTGTTGGAATTGATGAAGATAATGGCAGGGGTGATGAGAATAATATTGCTGCTGAGAGTGGTGATGATAACAGTATGTGGTTTTATTATTGTTGGTCGTGATAATGATGATGGTTGTTGAAATAGGGATGATTGCGATGATAAGAGTAAGAAAAACATTGCTAATCATAACGGCAATGGAGATTCTGAAGATGATTATAATCACCCATAGGCGGATTCAGCTTTTGGCGAAAGGGGGGGGGGGGCGCACTGCCGAGCGGCGCACATATTTTTGCACTTCACCGGCGCCATAAAAGAAAATGTTGAAAAAGGGGTAAAGTCTGACCCTGTCAAATGCTCTTTTCAAAATGTAGGATTTCCAGTCATGCCATTTTGCATGACCACACGCAGATGATATTTCCGGGGGGGGGGGGGGGCAAGACTCGAAAATTTGGTGCACATCTCACATTTGCACATTTTTCATAGTTTTCATGAAATGTTAAGGGAAAAAATTGTTTTTCACAACAGCAGATCGCGAATGTCCCCCCCCCCCTTCCCCCTTGCTGCGTACGACCACTCCCTGAAGTCCACTTAAACATATCTCATTATAACAGAAAATATACATCAATTTAAACATATAATCTTTCTAAAACATATATAGAGAGAGATTGAAAAACTTATTAAAGAAAGAAACAAGCAAAAAGTAACACAAATTATGCATGTTATGTGCGATTTCAAAATCTCGTGTATTAACCCTTTTATCATGTTTATTGCGATGAGGCCAATACTTTTGTATATTAATAGAGATACAAGTTGTTTTTTTTACTATATTTGAGCGGCGCCTTCGGCGCCGCTCAAATATTAGGGGGGGGGGGGGGCGCCCCCTGGATCCGCCACTGTCACCAATTTCAAAGATAATTTTGCTACTGCCCTTGTTACTGGTAAAAGTGGCGATGATACTGACTATGACAACTGCAAAGAATAATCATTAATCGTGTTAATTGAAAGTTCCACCTTTTTCATTTTCTCTCTCATCATCATCATCATCACCACCACCATCATCATCATAATAATCATCATCATCACCCTCCTCCTCTTCATCATCCTCCTCAAACCCCAGTCCGAGCCCTCTCCACAGACCCAGCCACTCAGCAATACCTCCACAACACCGCCGAGCACATCTGCGGAACCGAATACTTCGCCCACCCCGGCATCGAGGCATTCTGCCACTTCCGCGAAGTGGGCATCAAAATCAACTTCTTAGATGGAGGAAGTGGTGATGGTAGCGGCGATGGGAGCGGGGAAGGTGGCAGTGATTCTAGCAGCTACACTAGCGATGGATACGGCTTCTCTATGTATTGGAGTAGCGGTATCGGTTATGGCGAGGCGGACAGCTTCTTGGAACTATCGTAGTTTGACAATCATAAGTTACCATGACAACCAATCATAAGTAGCAAGGGCATGGGCTGATGGGGGGTGGGGTGCACGTGCACCCTCCCACTTAGGCAGAGGAGTTCCAACACTAGCAAGCAAAACGAAATTCGTACCCTTCTTCTGCTTTCAACAGCTGATTTTCCCAAACTTTACTTCCACCTCCCCATGCTCAAACCAGCCTACGCCCATGAATAGTTTAGCAAAGTCAAATGGTTGAATATGACTTTTCACATTTTTTCTTTTATAACGGGGTTCTTATCTACATTTACGTGTATCTTTTAAATGTTTGGACGGATGAGTAGTGCTTTTTTCATGCACCTTTTTATTTTGAAAAGTTTGGTAAAGAACGATCATGCAGATTTGCTAATCATTAATTTAACTCCCATTTTCAATGGGAAAAGGGGTCCAGTGCCGATATAGCTCCAGGCTTTCATCAAAAGGTGGGATCTTCCATAATACAGAGCATATTATACAGATATTGCCTACCTAGAGTTTGAATATAACATTTCCTCTCCCTGACTGAGTTATATTTTTCCCAAGGGATTATATTTTGCCCGAAGCGCGCAGCGCTGAGGGAAAATGTTCTCCCGAGGGAAAAATATAACTTCGGAGGGGAGTTGAAATGTTATTTATTAAAACGATAGACCAGGCAATATCTGTTATATTGTATAGTCTATGTGGATTCGCCATCAGAGATTGCGTTCATCATCCGGCTCCAACCCGAAATTCTTGCTACAGCTCTGATCCATCTACGTCATAATAGAAAATATTTTGAAAATGCATCAAGCGCGTTCTTCATGCAATCGACGCGTTAACACTAGCGCGTACATCAAACTACCTGATTACGCAACTTGTAAGCAGCGAGTGACGTCACCTTCGTGAATATAACGCTGCAATGGACAATACAACGCAGTTATTCACTGAGGTGACGTCAAAACCTAGAATATAACAAATGCGATCCTCGCAGCTATGGTCACGTGTTGGCGTATTGACCTATCACTGATTCGAATCTACATAACCTATGTAATATATATATATATTCTTAGATTTCAAAATTTAAAAATATCAATTTCTAACAAAATATATAACAAATAAAATCTTGGTCTTAATATTCAACTTTTGTAATCAAACTTTTTAGAATAGCAATGAAAAATTAATTACATTTGATATTATAGTTTTTTTTTGTAATTCATGTTTTATTGATCCTTTTCATCAAAATATACATAACAAAACATTCATGGTATAATGGATCACATATTAAAGTTCAGATGACGTTGGCATATAAAATAACATGTCTAACATACAAAATATTATAAAATAAGAAAACATATATGTTTGTTTACAACAACAACAAAAAATCAGGCACTTGGCCTATAAAAAAATAAACATAACAAAAATAGCCTTCTGTTTTATCGCCTCTTTAAAGTATTCAGAATGATAGCCCACTTGCCATCATGTTTTTCTAATTTGCATTTCCTTTGTGCTATGGTATGTTCAACAGTTTCAAATGATAAAAGAAAGTTACAAAAATGGGGGAGAGTTTTGTTTCGTCACATCGACTTCTAAAATATATTGTTTACCTGACAGGAGCAGAAAGTTCAATATAAATATATTTCTGGGAATTTGGGGCTTACAGATACCAAAAAGAACATAACTTTCTGAGAGGAAATCAGGAAGATCTAGTGAAGCAAAAAGTGTACCAACATTATTCCAACATTGGTTAACGACATGGCAAAAATAAAAAAGATGCACTAGAGTTTCTGGTGATACTTTACAAAATGTACAAAGTGTATCCGTTACCTTGTTAATACGGAATAACCAAACCTTGGTAGGAATCAAATTATTAAGAATCTTGAATTGTAAAGCCCGAAGTCTCGTATCTATAGTAGTACGTAGAGGTAGTTTTAAGAGTTCTCTTACTTCTTCTTGTTGAAACCCATAGGTGTCTTTTAAACACCTATGTCTTTTGATATTACAGTACTGTCCAGTATCCATATTCTAATAGTAAACAAATTTTTCTTTCATTAATATATCAGTGATTTAATGTTTGACAGAAATATGTCAGTTTGTTGATGTTAGTTTTGATTTATAACAAAAATTAAATTTCTTCACCAGTGAACGATGAGATAGTGTTGCCGTTTTTGTAGTTATTTTTCTCTGAAAGGCCATTAACCTATGCTGGCTCCCCCATATTCTGATTTTTCCATTTTGTTATGTACTCCCCTTTTTGTGTCTTTATTTGTATGCAGTATATTGTTCTTCCATTTGAATTGTGTGTTCTATGTATTTAATGAGAATTTTTAAATTCATGAAATGAATGAATCTGGATGAGGTATGAAAGTGGGATTTTACTACAATGCAAACAAAATATTAACAAGCCATTAAGGGACATGGCACAAAAACTAACACTTTCCGGGGCAAAATGGAGAACCGCCACGAGCATGCATCATGAAAACAGCATGTTTGTGGGAAATAAATAAATACCGGTAACTAATCACAACTTTGTAAAAATTACTCAATGAAATGGGAAAATATTGCATTGCAACTTGAAGTTTTATTGACTTACCAGACCCTAAAAACTAATCACTTACAAAAACTGACGAGGGTTGCATCGTTCCCTCCCTTACACATGTTCCAAAACATATATTACCCTTACATATTATATAGGGGAAGGCGGGGTAAGTTGAGCATAGGGGCAAGTTGAGCCACCACCCCCAGGCCAATAATGAATGAGTCAGATATTGTGGTGGTGTCATGTATTGATGACCCATTGCATAACCCTCAACCCCACCACATTGTTTTCAACTTTGAAACAAAAAGTACTATTTTAGAGGGAAAATACAAACTTCAGCTAAAAAAGTAAAACAAAAAGGGTGTGAAATACATGAAGTGCTTTTTACACACACTCATTTTTTTAAATATACTAAAGAGATAAGAACAACATTGTTAGTCCAGGTATGGATCTTCATTTTTGTCATAGTCTCTTACATGATGGATGCATAAGAATTGTGTGGATGCGAAATTATCGGATTAAGTTCGGTCTGGGGTAAGTTGAGCCAGCCAACAAGTACCCTCTTGTCGAGGCCCTGTCGGCTGCTTTCCGAGCGAACATGGCAAAGCAAGGGAGAGAGCGAAGCAGAGCGCCGCGAGACAGGGCCTCTGGACATCTGACCCGAATTTCACCGACTTTCTTTTGTTTTTTATTGTTTTTACCAATTCACCGACCAAAAACTGGTCGGTGAAAATCATCCAATGAGAGCGCGGGCTGCTATGACGTCGTATTGAATATTCATGAGCTCATCTTGAATGGCGACCCGTGGATTCTTGGCGAAGAATGACGACGAAATATCAAAGAGCATTGAATATGCCTCTAAAATGCTGAATATTGACCGATTTAAGGATTTGCAAGTCGATAAAATTAACTCTGCACTGAAAGGACGAGATGATTTTGTAAATATACCCACAGGATATGGAAAAAAATTTATCTTTCATGCGATTCCACCGGTCGAACCGGGGCGTCGATTATCGATCTCCGCTGTGCAGTGCAGTGAGGGAAGCTGGGGTGGAGTTGCTGGGAGTTGACTCGAGTCTGACCAGCGGCTGAGCATTATCTCCCGGGAAGTTTCGGAGCGGTGATGGGTCTGTTACGGCCAGTAGTAGTAGTAGTAGTAGTAGTAGTAGTACCACTACTTGTAGCATTTTGCAGGTTATATCCCCTTTAGTGTCCCGCAATTAAATGAATCCCCTGCAGAATAATGGACTACTATACTATATAGTATTCCGAACCCAAAACGAAACAGCTCTGACATTTCATTGGTTTACTCGGTGACCAGTAATATCATGACTCGTGTATATTCATTAGGAAGACGTTCCTCATGAATATATAATTCAGTTCAGATGTCAAGAGGCCCTGGCTCGCGCCAGGCCTAATTCGCTTTAGGGAATCCCTCGCTTCGCACGGGAAGCAGCCGCCAGGGCCTCGACAAGAGGCTAGCCAACAAGGGGCAAGTTGAGCCATGGTAACTCTTCTGGTAATGTATAAAAAAAAAAAAACCTTAAAAAGCCATCGATATGCAGGCAGAGAGGAGCAAATTTACATGACTGTTCTTTTCATTTTAGAGGATGTTAGTATTTATACAGAATTAGCAAGTGAAAATACTTTAAATAAAAAATTGACATGGTGGTTCTTCCCCCATACATTTTGTACATAGTTTTTGTTGCTCAACTTACCCCAGAAGGTGGCTCAACTTACCCCACAGATGGGGCAAGTTGAACCATTTTACATCTCTTTTTTCAAAGGTGACAATGACTTTCAGTGTGGGGGTAGAAAGTTATATATAGTGAAAAACATTTCAGAAGAATTAGATTTAAAGGCAAGGTACTTATTTCTATAAGATCGTATCATATTATATCAATTCTAACATTCAAAAAGCAGAAAGTGTCACAACTTACCACACCTCCCCATACACTAAATTGCAGGGACACGATAAACAAAATTATAACTCGTGATTGTCGACACTTCCCAGAGTAATTTTTTTTTTGGGGGGGGGGGCGGAGGTTTGGGTAGAGGGGCTCCCAATCTTGTAAAATTCTGGCTATGCTACCTCCTTCCAACTTTTCAACACAAGTAAGGAAACCAAGGCCAATACATGTGAAGTATACCACGATCCTGACGATAAGGTACTTGAAATGAAATTAATACTCCTTATACTTAAAACACTTCCTACATGTTCTACCTGCATCGATGGTTCCTCATTATGAACTTCAAAAGATTGGGAAAACTTGTATCGAAAATGGCGTCTTTCTTTCTTGCTCTGATCGTATTCGGATTCGCAGCTCAGGCCAATGGTAAGTGACCATCTTAATCTTTATTTCGTTGATCAAGCATCTTTTTGCCATAGCTGTAATATTATGCTTTTCGATTTTTTAACATACAAGTTAACCAAGGAGATGGGATCTTAACCAAGGTATGAAAAGGTATTACTATGATTACGGGGCAAACAAATAACAGTGCCCCTTCGCCAGGGCTAGTGTTAAAGGGGAATCCAGCCTTGGCCATAAAATGTTGTGTTGGGAAGAAGAAAAATAAATTAAACAGAATGGTGAAAGTTTGAAAGAAATCGGACAAGCAATAAGAAAGTTATAGCTGCTTTACAATTGAGATCACTAATACTATGTAGATTTCAAATTGGCAACTGGGTAAGTAAATTATGACAAGGGGCAAGGACAACTTTCCCATAGGCCATGTACTTTATTATCAGGGATTTGTGGTTTTCTCTTAAGTACCCATTCCCCTGGGGCAGTAATCTAAATATAACCCAGGTAGTATATTGTTTTATGTCCTCATGAAACAAAAATATAATTTGAAATAAAACTTTTGGGAAAAATGACATTTTAGCCATAATATGTATTGGAGTACATGGAAGAGTAGTCCTTGCCTTACATCACTATGACATCCCATATGTGGCCAATTTGAAGTCTCCATGGGTATAGTGATTACCAATATATACAACTTTTAAAAATCCATAACTTTCTTGTTGTTTGTCCAATATTGTTCAAACTTTCACCTATCAACTTGTCTGATTTTTCTTTTCCTTATAAAAACAAGTTTTTATTTGGGTTGGATGCACCCCTACCCTTTTTGTCATTCTAACTTTCTAAATTTTGACGCCACTGCCTCTTTTTATTATACATCAGATTATAATTCAGTGCAATTTGGGATTGCAGAGTATCAGTTCAATGTGATTACGTGCATCACTGGGCAAGCCTTTCTGTTCATTTTCCTCTCCCTTGATTTCTCCTCTTCGTCCTTTCTCCTCTCCATTTTTTTTGCGTCCCCCGAAAGTGGCACTCTGCATGGGCACGCGCCTCCTCGCACCCCCCCCCTCCTCATAAGATACTGACATCAACTTTCCACCATCACCTCTTTATTTTTAACAGCTTGGCCATTCCGAGGCAACATCCCTGGCGACGACGAAGACGGTTACGGCGTCGATCTATCCTTATCCTCCGTCTGCCATCAAGCCTTCGTCGAGAACGAGAATAAATACGAGGAATCGTTCGTCCATTTCATGCTCGAGGTCATCTGCCCATCTCTCCTCGATGACGACGACGAAGGGTCGGGGGAGGGGTCCGGTCACGGGCTGGCTTGGTTAGCCACGCACGGCAACGGGTTGCGGATTTTGGGCTTCGAAGATATAGGTAGGTTAGAGGTGGCGAAGATGATGATAAATACGAACGTTGTGGTGGTGGTGGTGTTGATGTTTGTGATGATGACGATTAGAATAAAGACGATGGTGTTGGCATGAAATGATAAAGATGGTATCAATGATGGTGATGATTATGATGAGCATGAAGGTGATGGTGTGTGGTGGTAATAATGATGATGGCAGTGGTGATGAGAATAATTGCTACTGATAGTGAAGGCGGCGATGACGATATTACGTGGTCGTATTATTGTTGGTAGCGATGATGATGGTGGTGGTTGAGATAATAGGGATGATTGCGATGAGAACGATAAGAAAAACATTGCTAATTGTAATCGCAATGGCGATTCTGAAGATGATTATAATCACCAATTTCAAAGACAATTTTGCTACTGCCCTTGTTGCTGAAAATAATAGGTATAAGAGATTCCTTCGCTTTTTTCTACGAGGACTCTACAACGCATCGATTCCTTTTAAAATGCAATTAAAATCACATTGGAGACCTGCATTTTCAAATGAAATGGTGCGTTGCTGAGTATGTCTCCGTTGTAAATGCAAATTAGTGGCGATGATAAAATAATGACAACTTCAAAGATTAATCATTAAATCGTGTTTTTTGAAAATTCCACTTTTTTTCTTTCTCTTGCCCCGATCTCATCTCATTTCTTTCAAATGTTTCTCCTTTGACGTGGGCATCCATTACTTCATTAATTACTTATCATTAACTTACATCCCTACGACCACTTCCTTTCCCTAAATCCTATGGCCTTCTTATTGTGTCATTATCCTAAAACAATCATCTCTCCATAAAAATCTATTCTCCTTCCATCTCCCTAAACAAACCTCCACCCACCATGCCTCTCCATATAAACCACCATGCCCTCACCACCACCACCACCATCATCATCATCACCATCCTCCTCCTACTCATCAACATCATCATCATCACCATCATCATCATCATCATCATCATCATCATAATCATAATCATCATCATCATTATCCTTCTCCTCCTCCTCATCATCATCACCACCACCGTCATCCTCCTCATCATCATCACCCTCCTCCTCTTCATCATCCTCCTCAAACCCCAGTCCGAGCCCTCTCCACAGACCCCGCCACGCAGCAATACCTCCGCGACACCGCCGAGCACATCTGCGGAACCGAATATTACGTCCACCCCGGCATCGAGGCATTCTGCCACTTCCGCGAAGTGGGCATCAAAATCAACTTCTTAGATGGAGGAAGTGGTGATGGAAGCGGAGAAGGTGGCAGTTATTCTAGCAGCTACAGTAGCGATGATGGATACGGCTACTCTATGTTTTCAAGTAGTTACGTGTAACTATCGTAGTTTGGCAACCATAATTATAAAAAAAGATAAATCTTGAGTAGCTTAACAAATTTGAATTGTTAAATATAGTGGCTTTTCAATTTTTTTTAATAGGGTAATTAGTAGTGATCTTTTTCACCATGACAACCATGACAACTAATCATAATTAAATACTAGTATAATGGCTTTTCACATTATTTTTCTTTTATAATGTGATTCTTATCAATACTTATCAATACAATGTGTATATCTTAAATTTATGGATGTTGGATTAGTAGTGCTTTTATGTGCACTTGTGTGTTGAAAGTTTTGTACAGAGAGATAATGCAGATTTGCTAATCATTAATTTAGCTTTCATTTTCGATGGGAAAAGGGGTCCAGTGCAGCTACACACTGCAAAAACTCCGGTGTTTATTTAACACCAGCCTGGAATCTATATATGTCCACACGAGAGAAGTATTGAAAGAACACCAGTTTGAAATCAAACCGATGCTGTTTTAATACTAATTGGTATTGTACAGTGCATATAAAAAAAAGTTTACACTTTGAAAAAGCCCTGGGAATTAAAAAATATACATCATGTGGGTAATTTTTTCACATATAATCTTGGGTTTGGGTCTCATCTATCAAATGAAAGTAAAAGTTTTGACAGAATGTTACACTTGAGTGAGCACTGTCCATTTTGGTAAAGCTCGCAGAAATCTTTTTGCGCAGAAATGCTTGTTTTCACACTGTGTCAAGGAGAAAGGGCGAAAACAAACTTACCCTGCGAAACATTTCTCATACATTTCCCTTGCACTTTTGGTCAATTGAAATAAAACGGATACATTCAAGCATTTTGTAACAATTTTGCCACCCAAATTGAAATTTTAACACTGAGTAAGCACAAACTTTACCTTTTTGTGCCAGCTGGATCTGAGGACATAACTAAATCTGAACAAAAGTTTATATCAGACATCCCCAGCATTTTTTCACTAAGTTTTTATCATTTAAAGTGGGTTTACATTTCATTTTTCATTTAAAACTTGTTTCTTCACACTTTTTCCAAGCTTGAAAATGATTAACAAAATGAAAATCAAGCCTAAGCCATTTCATGTAAATCACAGCTCAGTGTAAAGCAAATATCGTCACAATAGTCTCGGTGAGTGGGGAAGTGTGGTGGGGCGCAATGCACTCTTCGAAGTGTTTTGGGCAAGGAAACAAGTTAGAAAAGGTAAAAGATTTCTTCAAATCAATTTTACTAGCTAAATTCCACGTGTTCTTCATAATTAAGGTCTACTTATATTCGCATAACTATTTCAAAGTTCTGCGCAAATCATTTTTCACTAACTTTTCAAAGTAAGTGGTGCTCACTCAAGCGGAAATATTTTTCAACAGTTATATCGTCGTTTGCTTAAATAGATCTGTACTAATGTTAAAATGTGGAAAAATCTTCAGGATATTACAAATGCATAATTTTACAGGATTTTTTTCTAAGTGTAACCTTTTTTTTTATACGCACTGTATAAACACATACATGTATCTGGTGTTAGAACAAAACCAAACTGGTGTTGTTTAACACTTCTCTGGTGTGGACATATATAGATTCCGGGCTGGTGTTAAATCAACACCGGATTTTTTTCAGTGCAGGCTTTCACCAAAAGCTTGGATCTTTACTGGTACAGAATCCATATTCTTAGATTTCAAGAAAAAAAAGTAAATTACCAACAAATTATAACAAACAAAATCTTGGTCTTAATATTCAACTTTTGAATTCAAACTTTTTAAAATAACAATGAAAAATTACTAAATTACTAATAGTATATAATAGTTTATAGTTCTCTCCAGTATCCATATGTTCCACTCTCAAATAATGTTCTAATTGTGAACAATGTAGTGTGGTAGCTTTCACGGTACACTATGATATTTCTTGGGCAAGTGTTGGTCCTGAAAAGGACCACCCAAACTCAACGTCCTTAACAGGACCCATACTCGCCCGAGAAAAATCATGGTGTACTGTGAAACCTACCACACTATTCGTTTTTGCCATGGAAAAATTCAGAAGTTACAATAAACGATTTGCTCTTTGATTGTTATATAAATGATTTACTGCTTGAAATATGTCACATTTGTTGATGTTAGTTTTGATTTATAACAAAAATTAAATTTCTTCACCAGTGAAAAATGAAAGAGTCCATGTGAGACATCACTAGACATTCTCATCATGAAATCTTGTGACTTCTTTTGGTAAAGATAATTCAAATTTCTTGATCCAACAACAGTCACAGTCTACACAATGTTCAAATCATTTCTATAGGGAGATTCCCACATGGGCAGGAGAGGTGGTCTTGCACGATTTCCTAAGAACTTTTCTTTCCTCTCTTTAGCTGATATCTAGATTCAACAAATAAATCATTCTGTTTTGGAAAACAAAAGGAAAGCAAATTCAAAATAACAACAACAACAACCACATGGAATGTGCAAACGGATAACTCACATATTCACAATCACATTGATTCTTAACACAAGAGGCTTTTTTGTGCAAAATCCATGTCCGAAACTCAATGTCTGTACTTAACATATTTTCAACATTCCAAAACCAAGTTTGCTCAAATGAATGTTACCTGTGTTTGTGATTTAGATCTAATAGCATTATCTGAGGCTCTCCCACCACTAAATATTGCTAAAGCATATTAAAGCATATATATGGCTTTTCAAATTGGGATATCACATAAACACATCACATCTAGACCTTACACCGTGTTAAAAGAAATAGAAATAAGTCTTTGTTTCATCAGGGTTCTGTTTAAAAAAGACTTGTGATAATAATAATAAATGATAATAATAGGCATTTATATACATGTAGCACCATCTACCTCGAAATATTCTATTCCGAGGCGCGATGTTATTATCATTATTACCCCGGCTTTAGCTCGAGCTGCCATTCAGCGCTCATGCATTCATGGAATTAATCCTGCCGGGTACCCATTCACCTCACCTAGGTTGAGTGCAGCACAATGTGGATGAATTTTTTGCGGAAGGAAATTACGCCATGGGTGGGATTCGAACCCACGACCCTCTGTTTCAAAGTCAGAAGACTAATCCACTGGGCCACAAACACTCCACAAATAACATAAAAAACAACAAATTGTCAATTTCTGTAACGAGTTTATCATTACAAATTTGCTATTGTATCAGGTTCTATGAAACTGAGCCCTTGGTTCATAAGGAAGCATGATAACTTGTCAGAAAACAATCATAGGCCAGACAGCTTGAAGGCCTATCTGAGGGACCTGATAATGAGGATCAATGCCTTACTGATTAAGAACCAGAATCATCAGGGGAGTACTTCACAAAGCATCTTGACAGTGATTTTCACAGACAAATTTGTTCTCAGCCAATCAGATTCAAGGATTTCAGTAGCTTATAACATTTGTCACACTGGATCTTGCCACAAGAAAGCTGCTCTACCGACCAAGCTTCCCATTTCACAAAGTTTTCACTGACCTGTAAATTGAAACGGAAAAGAAAGTAAAGAATTTGATTTGATTTTAAATGGTATTCATTAAAATTTAAAGTCGGCCATTATTAAAGAAAACCACTGTAAATCTTCATAGCTCCAAAACTGCTAAATCTTTGTGATCTTTTCTTACAGATTTGTAGTGATAAAGACTGGTGTTTTACCTACCTCTCAGTACCATTCATGACTCTAAGAGATCCATATAAGCCCCTGAGATGAGGTTAGACTGGTGTGTTATCATTATCAGACTGGTGTTTTACCTTCCTCTCAGTACCGTTCATGATTCTAAGAGATCCATATAAGCCCAAGAGATGAGGTCAGACTGGTGTATTATCATTATCAGACTGGTGTTTTACTTACCTCTCAGTACCATTCATGATTCTAAGAGATCCATATAAGCCCCTGAGATGAGGTTAGACTGGTGTATTATTATTATCAGACTGGTGTTTTACCTACCTCTCAATACCATTCATGATTCTAAGAGATCCATGTAACCCCCTGAGATGAGGTTAGACTGGTGTATTATCATTATCAGACTGGTGTTTTACCTACCTCTCAGTACCATTCATGATTCTAAGAGATCCATGTACACTGTAAGCCCATGAGATGAGGTCAGACTGGTGTATTATCATTATCAGACTGGTGTTTTACCTACCTCTCAGTACCATTCATGATTCTAAGAGATCCATGTAAGCACCTGAGATGAGGTCAGACTGGTGTATTATCATTATCAGACTGGTGTTTTACCTACCTCTCAGTACCATTCATGATTCTAAGAGATCCATGTAAGCACCTGAGATGAGGTTAGACTGGTGTATTATCATTATCAGACTGGTGTTTTACCTACCTCTCAGTACCATTCATGATTCTAAGAGATCCATGTAAGCACCTGAGATGAGGTCAGACTGGTGTATTATCATTATCAGACTGGTGTTTTACCTACCTCTCAGTACCATTCATGATTCTAAGAGATCCATATAAGCCCCACAGATGAGGTCAGACTGGTGTATTATCAGACTGGTATTTTACCTACCTCTCAGTACCATTCATGATTCTAAGAGATCCATGTAAGCACCTGAGATGAGGTCAGACTGGTGTTTTACTTACCTCTCAGTACCATTCATGATTCTAAGAGATCCATGTAAGCACCTGAGATGAGGTCAGACTGGTGTATTATCATTATCAGACTGGTGTTTTACCTACCTCTCAGTACCATTTATGATTCTAAGAGATCCATGTAAGCACCTGAGATGAGGTCAGACTGGTGTATTATCATTATCAGACTGGTGTTTTACCTACCTCTCAGTACCATTCATGATTCTAAGAGATCCATGTAAGCACCTGAGATGAGGTCAGACTGGTGTATTATCATTATCAGACTGGTGTTTTACCTACCTCTCAGTACCATTCATGATTCTAAGAGATCCATGTAAGCACCTGAGATGAGGTCAGACTGGTGTATTATCATTATCAGACTGGTGTTTTACCTACCTCTCAGTACCATTCATGATTCTAAGAGATCCATGTAAGCACCTGAGATGAGGTCAGACTGGTGTATTATCATTATCAGACTGGTGTTTTACCTACCTCTCAGTACCATTCATGATTCTAAGAGATCCATGTAAGCACCTGAGATGAGGTCAGACTGGTGTATTATCATTATCAGACTGGTGTTTTACCTACCTCTCAGTACCATTCATGATTCTAAGAGATCCATATAAGCCCCACAGATGAGGTCAGACTGGTGTATTATCAGACTGGTATTTTACCTACCTCTCAGTACCATTCATGATTCTAAGAGATCCATGTAAGCACCTGAGATGAGGTCAGACTGGTGTTTTACTTACCTCTCAGTACCATTCATGATTCTAAGAGATCCATGTAAGCACCTGAGATGAGGTCAGACTGGTGTATTATCATTATCAGACTGGTGTTTTACCTACCTCTCAGTACCATTTATGATTCTAAGAGATCCATGTAAGCACCTGAGATGAGGTCAGACTGGTGTATTATCATTATCAGACTGGTGTTTTACCTACCTCTCAGTACCATTCATGATTCTAAGAGATCCATGTAAGCACCTGAGATGAGGTCAGACTGGTGTATTATCATTATCAGACTGGTGTTTTACCTACCTCTCAGTACCATTCATGATTCTAAGAGATCCATGTAAGCACCTGAGATGAGGTCAGACTGGTGTATTATCATTATCAGACTGGTGTTTTACCTACCTCTCAGTACCATTCATGATTCTAAGAGATCCATGTAAGCACCTGAGATGAGGTCAGACTGGTGTATTATCATTATCAGACTGGTGTTTTACCTACCTCTCAGTACCATTCATGATTCTAAGAGATCCATGTAAGCACCTGAGATGAGGTCAGACTGGTGTATTATCATTATCAGACTGGTGTTTTACCTACCTCTCAGTACCATTCATGATTCTAAGAGATCCATACAGGCCCCGTGATGATACCATAAACATATTAAACCAGAACTGAACCAGAGTGATTTTCCTTTAAAAAAAAAGGAAGATAAGAAGAAAAAAAGCAGGAAAAGGGTAACCCTACATAGCTCGGGGGAGGGAGCTTATTTGCTCCTTCAAATCTCAGTTGTTGATTGTGCTATTGCAACAAAAATTGGAATGCATTTCACCCATGACTTAATCCAAATTCGGAAAGTATATTGTACCCATATTATTCAAATTTATTTTTAATTAATTGATTAGGCTAATTGATGCATGAAATAATAATTCGGCTGTAAATCTTCATAGCTCCAAAACTGCTCAATCTTTGTGATCTTTTCTTACAGATTTGTAGTGATAAAGACTGGTGTTTTACCTACCTCTCAGTACCATTCATGATTCTAAGAGATCCATGAAAGCACCTGAGATGAGGTCAGACTGGTGTATTATCATTATCAGACTGGTGTTTTACCTACCTCTCAGTACCATTCATGATTCTAAGAGATCCATGTAAGCACCTGAGATGAGGTTAGACTGGTGTATTATTATTATCAGACTGGTGTTTTACCTACCTCTCAATACCATTCATGATTCTTAGAGATCCATGTAACCCCCTGAGATGAGGTTAGACTGGTGTATTATCAGACTGGTGTTTTACCTACCTCTCAGTACCATTCATGATTCTAAGAGATCCATGTAAGCACCTGAGATGAGGTCAGACTGGTGTATTATCATTATCAGACTGGTGTTTTACCTACCTCTCAGTACCATTCATGATTCTAAGAGATCCATGTAAGCACCTGAGATGAGGTCAGACTGGTGTTTTACCTACCTCTCAGTACCATTCATGATTCTAAGAGATCCATATAAGCCCCACAGATGAGGTCAGACTGGTGTATTATCAGACTGGTGTTTTACCTACCTCTCAGTACCATTCATGATTCTAAGAGATCCATGTAAGCACCTGAGATGAGGTCAGACTGGTGTATTATCATTATCAGACTGGTGTTTTACCTACCTCTCAGTACCATTCATGATTCTAAGAGATCCATGTAAGCACCTGAGATGAGGTCAGACTGGTGTATTATCATTATCAGACTGGTGTTTTACCTACCTCTCAGTACCATTCATGATTCTAAGAGATCCATGTAACCCCCTGAGATGAGGTCAGACTGGTGTATTATCATTATCAGACTGGTGTTTTACCTACCTCTCAGTACCATTCATGATTCTAAGAGATCCATATAAGCCCCACAGATGAGGTCAGACTGGTGTATTATCATTATCAGACTGGTGTTTTACTTACCTCTCAGTACCATTCATGATTCTAAGAGATCCATATAAGCCCCTGAGATGAGGTTAGACTGGTGTATTATTATTATCAGACTGGTGTTTTACCTACCTCTCAATACCATTCATGATTCTAAGAGATCCATGTAACCCCCTGAGATGAGGTTAGACTGGTGTATTATCATTATCAGACTGGTGTTTTACCTACCTCTCAGTACCATTCATGATTCTAAGAGATCCATGTACACTGTAAGCCCATGAGATGAGGTCAGACTGGTGTATTATCATTATCAGACTGGTGTTTTACCTACCTCTCAGTACCATTCATGATTCTAAGAGATCCATGTAAGCACCTGAGATGAGGTCAGACTGGTGTATTATCATTATCAGACTGGTGTTTTACCTACCTCTCAGTACCATTCATGATTCTAAGAGATCCATATAAGCCCCACAGATGAGGTCAGACTGGTGTATTATCAGACTGGTATTTTACCTACCTCTCAGTACCATTCATGATTCTAAGAGATCCATGTAAGCACCTGAGATGAGGTCAGACTGGTGTTTTACTTACCTCTCAGTACCATTCATGATTCTAAGAGATCCATGTAAGCACCTGAGATGAGGTCAGACTGGTGTATTATCATTATCAGACTGGTGTTTTACCTACCTCTCAGTACCATTTATGATTCTAAGAGATCCATGTAAGCACCTGAGATGAGGTCAGACTGGTGTATTATCATTATCAGACTGGTGTTTTACCTACCTCTCAGTACCATTCATGATTCTAAGAGATCCATGTAAGCACCTGAGATGAGGTCAGACTGGTGTATTATCATTATCAGACTGGTGTTTTACCTACCTCTCAGTACCATTCATGATTCTAAGAGATCCATGTAAGCACCTGAGATGAGGTCAGACTGGTGTATTATCATTATCAGACTGGTGTTTTACCTACCTCTCAGTACCATTCATGATTCTAAGAGATCCATGTAAGCACCTGAGATGAGGTCAGACTGGTGTATTATCATTATCAGACTGGTGTTTTACCTACCTCTCAGTACCATTCATGATTCTAAGAGATCCATGTAAGCACCTGAGATGAGGTCAGACTGGTGTATTATCATTATCAGACTGGTGTTTTACCTACCTCTCAGTACCATTCATGATTCTAAGAGATCCATACAGGCCCCGTGATGATACCATAAACATATTAAACCAGAACTGAACCAGAGTGATTTTCCTTTAAAAAAAAAGGAAGATAAGAAGAAAAAAAGCAGGAAAAGGGTAACCCTACATAGCTCGGGGGAGGGAGCTTATTTGCTCCTTCAAATCTCAGTTGTTGATTGTGCTATTGCAACAAAAATTGGAATGCATTTCACCCATGACTTAATCCAAATTCGGAAAGTATATTGTACCCATATTATTCAAATTTATTTTTAATTAATTGATTAGGCTAATTGATGCATGAAATAATAATTCGGCTGTAAATCTTCATAGCTCCAAAACTGCTCAATCTTTGTGATCTTTTCTTACAGATTTGTAGTGATAAAGACTGGTGTTTTACCTACCTCTCAGTACCATTCATGATTCTAAGAGATCCATGAAAGCACCTGAGATGAGGTCAGACTGGTGTATTATCATTATCAGACTGGTGTTTTACCTACCTCTCAGTACCATTCATGATTCTAAGAGATCCATGTAAGCACCTGAGATGAGGTTAGACTGGTGTATTATTATTATCAGACTGGTGTTTTACCTACCTCTCAATACCATTCATGATTCTTAGAGATCCATGTAACCCCCTGAGATGAGGTTAGACTGGTGTATTATCAGACTGGTGTTTTACCTACCTCTCAGTACCATTCATGATTCTAAGAGATCCATGTAAGCACCTGAGATGAGGTCAGACTGGTGTATTATCATTATCAGACTGGTGTTTTACCTACCTCTCAGTACCATTCATGATTCTAAGGGTTACAGCCCGATAGACCGCGGGTCCGATAGACCGCGGGTCCGATAGCCCGCGGGTCCGATAGACCGCGGGTCCGATAGACCGCGGGTCCGATAGACCGCGGGTCCGATAGCCCGCGGTGTGTGTAAAATTATGGTCAGGATATAGTGAGATCCAATGCCATCAAGAGGTCAAAAGGCGCCAATGATACGAGTCCATTGGGGTTATATAACGATGACCCAAAGGACAATCGCCCCCTGACATCTACTTCAAGGAAAATATTATCCCCATATTTTATCGTCAGGGACTGTTACCCCCCCCCCCGGAAATTTACCCTCTAGACGCCATACGGAGCCATCGACTTGACGACATGGCGAGATACTATGTCTTGCCATGTCGACTAAATAATGGCGCGATACGTTATCCTGCCAAGTCAGTCCACTTATAAAAAGTTATATGTCAACATGGCGAGATATTTTATCTTGCCAAGTCGACTTAAATAAGTTACATGTCAACATAGCGATATATCGGGATTCTCGCCGGGACTTGTACACTTCATATCTCGCCATGTGGACATATCGACTTGACAAGATAGAATATATCGCTATGTCGAAATAATAAGCGTATTAATTACTTAGGCGGCGGAAGCGGGGGGGGGGGGACCTTTCCTCTTAAATTTGAGGTGGGGGGACGGTCCCCCCTAGATTTTTAGTTGAGAACCTTTTTTTTTGCTTGTCAATTTGTTTTCTACGTCCCCCCCTAAATTGAGGTGGACCCCCCCCTAAAATCTTTTTGTCCCCCTAATTTTGGTTTATAACCTTTTTTTCTTGTCAAAATTTTTTCAAAATTGGTGGTCCTTCCTATAAATTTTAGTTGATTTGCTTGTCAATTTTTTTTACCTGTGTCCATCCCAAATTTCAGGTGGACCCCCCTAAATTTTTTTGCCTTCCGCCGCCAATGATTAATTAAGACATGGCAAGATAAAGTACCACGCCATGTCGTCGCGTTAATGGCATTTTCAAGGCTCCATACTAGGGGTAATTATCCGGGGTAATTATCTGGAGGGTAAATTTCCGGGGGGGGGGGGGTATCAGTCCCCGCCGGTAAAAATATGGGGATCATATTTTCCTTGAAGTAGTTGTCAGGGGGTGATTGCCCTAATTGGGTTATTGTTATAGAACCCAGGCGCGGATCCAGGATTTCGTGGGGAGGGAGGGGGGGGGGCAAATTTGACCTGATTTTTGGCGCCCATAATGTGTACTTTTCGAAAAATGGCGCCCACTCCCTCCCGGCCAGGCTAACTTAAGTGCCTTAAATGGATTTTGAATTATCTTATAATCACATTAAAAAAAAAAACAAAGACCACTTTTTCATGTGTTCTTGAAAAAAAAATCCATGAATATAAAATGTAATATCAATGGGAGCGCAAAGCACGAGCGATTTTTTTTTTTTTTTTTTGGGGGGGGGGTTCAATTTTTACCAGAGTAGGCCCTACTAGAATATTCTGTGAACGGGAGCTGTAGTTTCTGTACTGTTGTGTTAGAATACCCTTCAATAATATTAATGATAACCTCTTGGGAATAATGCAATCTCGAAGCAATCGACTAATATTCTCCTCATCAGTGGCGTATTTATTCAGCATGGGTGCACGGGGGGGGGGGGGGGGGGGGTGGGTGGCGAGGGCACCAAGTTAAAAAAAATAATGAAATGGGGGGGGGGTAGACGTCAAAGAAAATCTGATATTTCATTCTTAAAAACAAATTGAGGTATCTCACAAGGCCTAAATAAATAATGAGAACGCGAAGCGCGATCTGATTTTTTTTTAATAGATTTATCATGTATTATATCCTGAAAGCCTAAGTCAGGGGCGGACCCAGCTTCCGCCATTAGGGTGAGGGGCCATTTTTCACCCATATTTTCCCCGATCGGCCGCTCAAAGTTGATTTTGTTTTTGTTTCTTTGAAGGGGTTGTCCCAGTGCCGTAATGAGCCAACAATTTCGAGGGGGCTCGATATGGTGTATCGCATAAAATTAATAAGAAGTTGCCAGTGAGCGAAGCGAGCAAGCAAATATGCTGACATTTTTATTACAAAAATACAAGGTTGTGATAGATTTTGACATAATATTTTGAAAATAATATTATATTTCATCATAATCCCTTACATTTTCTCTCTATTTTTTCTTAGTCTTGATTCTCTCTTCTTTTTTTTTTTGGGGGGGGGGCAAAACACCCATGTCCTAACAGTCATTTCCTAGCTTTACTTTATAAGCAACATAAATGTGTAATAATCTCTTAAGCCCTATGTAATCTAAAAATGAAATTTCATGTATTTTGTCCTGAAAATTGAACATTTTGGGCAATGTTTGTGAACCTGAACAGCGTATGTAACTAGATAATTACCACGAGCGCGAAGCCGAGCAGAAATGTTAAATATTCGTTCTGGCCTGGTCGAAAAGGAACATGTTAAGGATGTTTTGCAGTTAGCCATTAAGACGATACATATTTCAACGATTAAATAATGCGAGCACGAAGCGCGAGCTGAACATGTTTTGATATTCTGATTCGAAACTGGATAATTTTAGCACGTTTTGAATAAGATCAAGCTTTGTATCCTAAAAACATGCGTGCGCGTGTTTTAGAGTTAGACAGAATCCTGGCAATCTGAATACATTTCATTTTTCATCATAAAAATCAATGATGCGAGCGCAGAGCCCGAGCTGAAAATAATATTTGAAATTCCGATATAAAAAGGGTCAATTTAAGCACTGTTTACAGCACTGTGTATATAGGGAAATTTGATAGCACTATATAAATAATGCGAGCGCGAAGCGCGAGCTGATATTTTATTATTTATTTGACCTAGGATCGAGACATTTTAGGCCTAAGGACATTTTGTCATCATATAAGAATGATGACTATCTTTTCTTTCTTTTCCTAAACATTCCCAGGACCAAAATCCAATTGAAACCAGTTGGATTTCCAACTGGTTTCAATTGGTTTCAATTGGTTTCAACTGGTTTCAATTGGTTTTAACTGGAATTTAACAATTTCCAGTTGAAACCAATTGAAACCAGTTGGGCAACTGGAAATCCTAACTGGAACCAGTTGGGTAACTGGAAATGACTTCCAATTGGGAATGATTTCTAACTGGAACCAGTTGAGTAACTGGAAATCCCAACTGGAACCAGTTGGGCAACTGGAAATCCTAACTGGAACCAGTTGGGTAACTGGAAATGACTTCCAATTGGAAATGATTTCTAACTGGAACCAGTTGGGCAACTGGAAATCCTAACTGGAACCAGTTGGGCAACTGGAAATCCTAACTGGAACCAGTTGGGTAACTGGAAATGACTTCCAATTGGAAATGATTTCTAACTGGAACCAGTTGGGCAACTGGAAATCCTAACTGGAACCAGTTGGGTAACTGGAAATGACTTCCAACTGGAAATGATTTCTAACTGGAACCAGTTGAGTAACTGGAAATCCCAACTGGAACCAGTTGGGCAACTGGAAATCCTAACTGAAACCAGTTGGGTAACTGGAAATGACTTCCAATTGGAAATGATTTCTTACTGGAACCAGTTGAGTAACTGGAAATCCCAACTGGAACCAGTTGGGCAACTGGAAATCCTAACTGGAACCAGTTGGGTAACTGGAAATGACTTCCAATTGGAAATGATTTCTAACTGGAACCAGTTGGGCAACTGGAAATCCTAACTGGAACCAGTTGGGCAACTGGAAATCCTAACTGGAACCAGTTGGGTAACTGGAAATGACTTCCAATTGGAAATGATTTCTAACTGGAACCAGTTGGGCAACTGGAAATCCTAACTGGAACCAGTTGGGTAACTGGAAATGACTTCCAACTGGAAATGATTTCTAACTGGAACCAGTTGAGTAACTGGAAATCCCAACTGGAACCAGTTGGGCAACTGGAAATCCTAACTGAAACCAGTTGGGTAACTGGAAATGACTTCCAATTGGAAATGATTTCTTACTGGAACCAGTTGAGTAACTGGAAATCCCAACTGGAACCAGTTGGGCAACTGGAAATCCTAACTGGAACCAGTTGGGTAACTGGAAATGACTTCCAATTGGAAATGATTTCTAACTGGAACCAGTTGGGCAACTGGAAATCCTAACTGGAACCAGTTGGGTAACTGGAAATGACTTCCAACTGGAAATGATTTCTAACTGGAACCAGTTGGGTAACTGGAAATCCTAACTTGAACCATTCAGTTGTGTAACTGGAAATCCTAACTGGTACCAATTGGGTAACTGAGATGACTTCTAACTGGAAAGATGGGTAACTGGAAATGAATTCTAATTGGAACCAGTTGGGTAACTGGAAATTATTTCCAATTGGTTTCCAATTGGAAATTTTCCAGTTACCCAACTGGATCCAATTGAAACCAGTTAATTTGCATATTATTTGCCAGTGTGCACAGATTAATGTTTTATGAGATTAATCATCATTAACAATGTATCTATTTAATTCTTTACAATTTCAAGTACCACACTTTTTAAAGATTAGTATTTAGAATACTTAGCAGTGAAAACCATGTTCATAAATGTTATAGATTATAATTAAAACAGATTAAAGGATAATTAGTACACCACTAACTGTTACCAAATTACATCAAATAAAAGTACATATATTTTGAAGATCTTCCTTATAAATATATATACATGAAAGTCTGTATTTTATCAATGCCCTTTACATTGGTATTAATAGACATATAACACTGCTTCTGTGTTGGCATGAGAAATAGTTACTGCAAATGCTAATTAATTTGTAACTAATTAAGTTCGTTCCAACTGGAAGTTCCAATTGGATCCAGTTGGAAACCAATTGGTTTCAACTGGTTCCAGTTGAAACCAGTTGCCTCCAATTGGTTTCAACTGGAACCAATTGAAACCAGTTGCCTCCAATTGGATTCAATTGGTTTTAATAGGGAAATTGGAACAACTGGAACCAATTGACAACAATTGCCAACTGGTTCCAGTTGCCCAATTGGTTTTAACTGGAACCAATTGGCAACTGGTTTTCAATTGGTTTTTAACTGGAACCAATTGGCAACTGGTTTTCAATTGGAACCAGTTGTTCCAATTTCCCTATTGAAACCAGTTGGCCAACTGGTTTCAATTGGTTTTGCCCTAATTGGTTTTAACTGGATTTTGGTCCTGGGTTTATTTCTGAAAAAGGGACAATTTAGTTAAAATGAATTTATACAAATTTTATTTCATATTTATTAATCTGTTAAGCCTAATGAGTGTGTGAAATTTGTTGACAGTGCATGAGGCCTGAAAACTGGATATTTAGGTATTTTTGTAATCATGAATAGGATTCATTGGTTGATATATTTTTAGCAAATAATGCGAGCGCAAATCGCGATCCGGATTTTTTTTAATGGGGGGATTTAAGTAGTTTGTTATAAAATTAATATATAGGTATACATAACTCACCAATCAAAACGCGAGCGCACAGCGCTAGCTCATAGGCCTTTATTATTTTTTTTACAATCGAGACACCTGAAAAGGTATATTTAGAGAATCTTATATGAAATATAAAAAGACAATACGTAGGCCTACTTGGCATATAGTGCGCGCGCACAAAATGTTGATTCAAACCATAAAACGGACATTTTCCAGAGCACTTAAAACATAAATTGGTAAATAAAACAAAATAATGAAAGATCGATGTCCGAGCTGAATTATGTTTTGTATATTGATATCAAAACTTGATATTTTAAACTACATATCAGCCTATTGGCTGTATTTATATACTGACTTAAGAAGGACTAAGGTATAATTCCTATTCTAATTGCTTGTCCTTTTCTCTTCCTTTTTTCTGTTTCTTACCCCTTTTTGCGCCACCATGGGGGGGGGGGGGGCAAAATCTTTGCCCCCTGGATCGACCTATGTATGTTGACTTGAAAAACACTAACACTTACATGTGGGATTGAAGCAGAGGATGCATACCTCATTAATCAAATATTGCGAGCGCGTAGCGCGAGCTGAATTTAATAATAACCCTTTTTTGTGACCCTGAACAGGGTATCTATCTCGCTAAACAGACTTAAAACTCGAAAACATTTTTTTTTCTGTTATCGTAAAAACGGGATATTTTAATTCAGCCGCATTAATTGAAGTATTTTGGCAGGACATATATTTTACTATAAACAGGCAATGTTGCGTCCCCGGTCGAAAATGAATTTGCATGAAGCCCTCTAAGTTCAAGGTCAATTTGGCGCCCTCGGTTGAACATAAACTTGGCGCCCCCATCATGTGAAATATAACTTTGCCCTCCCTCCCCTCTCTGAAACATGTATTTGTCGCATTATGGTCAAAATTCAAATTAGCGCTCCCCTAGTTCGAACATCAATTTGGTGCCCCGCTAGATCGAACATCAATTCGGCGCCCCATAGTTCGAACGTCATTTTGGCGCCATCAAATCGACGTCCAGGTCAACATCTCCCTCTTCCGTTTCCCATCTCCTTTTCTTTCTTTTTTTCTTTCTTTTATCCTCATTCCCCTTCCTTCCTTTCTCTTTCTTTCCCCCTCTTCTTTTCCCCCCTTTCTTCTCTTTCCCCCCATCTTTTCTTTCCCCCTTTTCTTCTCTTTTTGCTGTCTTTTCTTTCCCTCTCTCTTTTCTCGTTTTTCCTCTCTTCCCACTTACTCTCTCTCTTTTTTCTTCTTCTTTTCCCCCTTTTCCTTACTCCGTTCTTTTCTTTTCTTTCTTTTCCCTCTTCCACTTTTTTTCTCTTTTCCCCTTTACTTCTCCCTTTTTCTTTTTCTTTCCTTCTCCCTTTTTTATCTTTTAATCTTTTTTCTTCTCTCTCTCCCCTTCCTCCCTCTCTCTCTTTCTTCTCTTCTTTTCCCCTCTTCCTCTCTCTCTCTTTTTTCTTATCTTTCTTCCCATCTTCCTTTCTATTTAAATATTCTTTTTTTTTTCTTCTTTTTCCTCCTTTTCCTTTCTCCTTTCTTTTCTTCTCTTCCTTTTCCCTCCTCTTTTTTCCCTCTTCTTTCCCCTTTTCTTCTCCCTTCTTTTCTTTGTCTTTCCTTTCCCCTTTTTCTTCTCTTCCTTTCTCCTTCTTACTCTCTTTTCTATTCTCTTCTTTTCCCATCTTCCTCTTTCTTTTTTAATTCTCTCCCTTTTCCCCTCTTCCCCCCTCTTTTTTTTTTGAGCTGGGGGTGGGGGGGGGGGTGAGGCAGTTCCCCCTCGGCCCTCCATGGATCCGCACCTGATAGAACCCCATGGCCTCGTATCATTTGACCTTTGGACCTCTCGATGACATTTGATATATCTGATCATAATTTTACACACACTGCGGACTATCGGACCCGCGGTCTATCGGACCCGCGGACTATCGGACCCGCGGACTATCGGACCCGCGGTCTATCGGACCCGCGGTCTATCGGACCCGCGGTCTAACGGACCCGCGGTCTATCGGACCCGCGGTCTATCGGGATGTCCCCATTCTAAGAGATCCATGTAAGCACCTGAGATGAGGTCAGACTGGTGTTTTACCTACCTCTCAGTACCATTCATGATTCTAAGAGATCCATATAAGCCCCACAGATGAGGTAAGACTGGTGTATTATCAGACTGGTGTTTTACCTACCTCTCAGTACCATTCATGATTCTAAGAGATCCATGTAAGCACCTGAGATGAGGTCAGACTGGTGTATTATCATTATCAGACTGGTGTTTTACCTACCTCTCAGTACCATTCATGATTCTAAGAGATCCATGTAAGCACCTGAGATGAGGTCAGACTGGTGTATTATCATTATCAGACTGGTGTTTTACCTACCTCTCAGTACCATTCATGATTCTAAGAGATCCATGTAACCCCCTGAGATGAGGTCAGACTGGTGTATTATCATTATCAGACTGGTGTTTTACCTACCTCTCAGTACCATTCATGATTCTAAGAGATCCATATAAGCCCCACAGATGAGGTCAGACTGGTGTATTATCATTATCAGACTGGTGTTTTACCTACCTCTCAGTACCATTCATGATTCTAAGAGATCCATGTAAGCACCTGAGATGAGGTCAGACTGGTGTATTATCATTATCAGACTGGTGTTTTACCTACCTCTCAGTACCATTCATGATTCTAAGAGATCCATGTAAGCACCTGAGATGAGGTCAGACTGGTGTATTATCATTATCAGACTGGTGTTTTACCTACCTCTCAGTACCATTCATGATTCTAAGAGATCCATGTAAGCCCCACAGATGAGGTCAGACTGGTGTATTATCAGACTGGTGTTTTACCTACCTCTCAGTACCATTCATGATTCTAAGAGATCCATGTAAGCACCTGAGATGAGGTCAGACTGGTGTATTATCATTATCAGACTGGTGTTTTACCTACCTCTCAGTACCATTCATGATTCTAAGAGATCCATGTAAGCCCCACAGATGAGGTCAGACTGGTGTATTATCAGACTGGTGTTTTACCTACCTCTCAGTACCATTCATGATTCTAAGAGATCCATGTAAGCACCTGAGATGAGGTCAGACTGGTGTATTATCATTATCAGACTGGTGTTTTACCTACCTCTCAGTACCATTCATGATTCTAAGAGATCCATACAGGCCCCGTGATGATACCATAAACATATTAAACCAGAACTTAACCAGAGTGATTTTCCTTTTAAAAAAAAGAAAGATAAGAAGAAAAAAGCAGGAAAAGGGTAACCCTACATAGCTCGGGGGAGGGAGCTTATTTGCTCCTTCAAATCTCAGTTGTTGATTGTGCTATTGCAACAAAAATTGGAATGCATTTCACCCATGACTTAATCCAAAATCGGAAAGTATATTGTACCCATATTATTCAAATTTATTTTCAATTAATTGATTAGGCTAATTGATGCATGAAATAATAATTCGGCTGTAAATCTTCATAGCTCCAAAACTGCTCAATCTTTGTGATCTTTTCTTACAGATTTGTAGTGATAAAGACTGGTGTTTTACCTACCTCTCAGTACCATTCATGATTCTAAGAGATCCATGTAAGCACCTGAGATGAGGTCAGACTGGTGTTTTACCTACCTCTCAGTACCATTCATGATTCTAAGAGATCCATGTAAGCACCTGAGATGAGGTTAGACTGGTGTATTATTATTATCAGACTGGTGTTTTACCTACCTCTCAGTACCATTCATGATTCTAAGAGATCCATGTAAGCACCTGAGATGAGGTCAGACTGGTGTATTATTATTATCAGACTGGTGTTTTACCTACCTCTCAATACCATTCATGATTCTTAGAGATCCATGTAACCCCCTGAGATGAGGTTAGACTGGTGTATTATCAGACTGGTGTTTTACCTACCTCTCAGTACCATTCATGATTCTAAGAGATCCATGTAAGCACCTGAGATGAGGTCAGACTGGTGTATTATCATTATCAGACTGGTGTTTTACCTACCTCTCAGTACCATTCATGATTCTAAGAGATCCATGTAAGCACCTGAGATGAGGTCAGACTGGTGTTTTACCTACCTCTCAGTACCATTCATGATTCTAAGAGATCCATATAAGCCCCACAGATGAGGTCAGACTGGTGTATTATCAGACTGGTGTTTTACCTACCTCTCAGTACCATTCATGATTCTAAGAGATCCATGTAAGCACCTGAGATGAGGTCAGACTGGTGTATTATCATTATCAGACTGGTGTTTTACCTACCTCTCAGTACCATTCATGATTCTAAGAGATCCATGTAAGCACCTGAGATGAGGTCAGACTGGTGTATTATCATTATCAGACTGGTGTTTTACCTACCTCTCAGTACCATTCATGATTCTAAGAGATCCATGTAAGCACCTGAGATGAGGTCAGACTGGTGTATTATCATTATCAGACTGGTGTTTTACCTACCTCTCAGTACCATTCATGATTCTAAGAGATCCATGTAAGCCCCACAGATGAGGTCAGACTGGTGTATTATCAGACTGGTGTTTTACCTACCTCTCAGTACCATTCATGATTCTAAGAGATCCATGTAAGCACCTGAGATGAGGTCAGACTGGTGTATTATCATTATCAGACTGGTGTTTTACCTACCTCTCAGTACCATTCATGATTCTAAGAGATCCATGTAGGCACCTGAGATGAGGTCAGACTGGTGTATTATCATTATCAGACTGGTGTTTTACCTACCTCTCAGTACCATTCATGATTCTAAGAGATCCATACAGGCCCCGTGATGATACCATAAACATATTAAACCAGAACTTAACCAGAGTGATTTTCCTTTTAAAAAAAAGAAAGATAAGAAGAAAAAAGCAGGAAAAGGGTAACCCTACATAGCTCGGGGGAGGGAGCTTATTTGCTCCTTCAAATCTCAGTTGTTGATTGTGCTATTGCAACAAAAATTGGAATGCATTTCACCCATGACTTAATCCAAAATCGGAAAGTATATTGTACCCATATTATTCAAATTTATTTTTAATTAATTGATTAGGCTAATTGATGCATGAAATAATAATTCGGCTGTAAATCTTCATAGCTCCAAAACTGCTCAATCTTTGTGATCTTTTCTTACAGATTTGTAGTGATCTTTTACTGGTGTTTTACCTACCTCTCAGTACCATTCATGATTCTAAGAGATCCATGTAAGCACCTGAGATGAGGTCAGACTGGTGTATTATCATTATCAGACTGGTGTTTTACCTACCTCTCAGTACCATTCATGATTCTAAGAGATCCATGTAAGCACCTGAGATGAGGTTAGACTGGTGTATTATTATTATCAGACTGGTGTTTTACCTACCTCTCAATACCATTCATGATTCTTAGAGATCCATGTAACCCCCTGAGATGAGGTTAGACTGGTGTATTATCAGACTGGTGTTTTACCTACCTCTCAGTACCATTCATGATTCTAAGAGATCCATGTAAGCACCTGAGATGAGGTCAGACTGGTGTATTATCATTATCAGACTGGTGTTTTACCTACCTCTCAGTACCATTCATGATTCTAAGAGATCCATGTAAGCACCTGAGATGAGGTCAGACTGGTGTTTTACCTACCTCTCAGTACCATTCATGATTCTAAGAGATCCATATAAGCCCCACAGATGAGGTCAGACTGGTGTATTATCAGACTGGTGTTTTACCTACCTCTCAGTACCATTCATGATTCTAAGAGATCCATGTAAGCACCTGAGATGAGGTCAGACTGGTGTATTATCATTATCAGACTGGTGTTTAACCTACCTCTCAGTACCATTCATGATTCTAAGAGATCCATGTAAGCACCTGAGATGAGGTCAGACTGGTGTATTATCATTATCAGACTGGTGTTTTACCTACCTCTCAGTACCATTCATGATTCTAAGAGATCCATGTAACCCCCTGAGATGAGGTCAGACTGGTGTATTATCATTATCAGACTGGTGTTTTACCTACCTCTCAGTACCATTCATGATTCTAAGAGATCCATATAAGCCCCACAGATGAGGTCAGACTGGTGTATTATCATTATCAGACTGGTGTTTTATCTACCTCTCAGTACCATTCATGATTCTAAGAGATCCATGTAAGCACCTGAGATGAGGTCAGACTGGTGTATTATCATTATCAGACTGGTGTTTTACCTACCTCTCAGTACCATTCATGATTCTAAGAGATCCATGTAAGCCCCACAGATGAGGTCAGACTGGTGTATTATCAGACTGGTGTTTTACCTACCTCTCAGTACCATTCATGATTCTAAGAGATCCATGTAAGCACCTGAGATGAGGTCAGACTGGTGTATTATCATTATCAGACTGGTGTTTTACCTACCTCTCAGTACCATTCATGATTCTAAGAGATCCATGTAAGCACCTGAGATGAGGTCAGACTGGTGTATTATCATTATCAGACTGGTGTTTTACCTACCTCTCAGTACCATTCATGATTCTAAGAGATCCATGTAAGCACCTGAGATGAGGTCAGACTGGTGTATTATCATTATCAGACTGGTGTTTTACCTACCTCTCAGTACCATTCATGATTCTAAGAGATCCATGTAAGCACATGAGATGAGGTCAGACTGGTGTATTATCATTATCAGACTGGTGTTTTACCTACCTCTCAGTACCATTCATGATTCTAAGAGATCCATGTAAGCACCTGAGATGAGGTCAGACTGGTGTATTATCATTATCAGACTGGTGTTTTACCTACCTCTCAGTACCATTCATGATTCTAAGAGATCCATGTAAGCACCTGAGATGAGGTCAGACTGGTGTATTATCATTATCAGACTGGTGTTTTACCTACCTCTCAGTACCATTCATGATTCTAAGAGATCCATGTAAGCACCTGAGATGAGGTCAGACTGGTGTATTATCATTATCAGACTGGTGTTTTACCTACCTCTCAGTACCATTCATGATTCTAAGAGATCCATGTAAGCACCTGAGATGAGGTCAGACTGGTGTATTATCATTATCAGACTGGTGTTTTACCTACCTCTCAGTACCATTCATGATTCTAAGAGATCCATGTAAGCACCTGAGATGAGGTCAGACTGGTGTATTATCATTATCAGACTGGTGTTTTACCTACCTCTCAGTACCATTCATGATTCTAAGAGATCCATGTAAGCACCTGAGATGAGGTCAGACTGGTGTATTATCATTATCAGACTGGTGTTTTACCTACCTCTCAGTACCATTCATGATTCTAAGAGATCCATGTAAGCACCTGAGATGAGGTCAGACTGGTGTATTATCATTATCAGACTGGTGTTTTACCTACCTCTCAGTACCATTCATGATTCTAAGAGATCCATATAAGCCCCACAGATGAGGTCAGACTGGTGTATTATCATTATCAGACTGGTGTTTTACCTACCTCTCAGTACCATTCATGATTCTAAGAGATCCATGTAAGCACCTGAGATGAGGTCAGACTGGTGTATTATCATTATCAGACTGGTGTTTTACCTACCTCTCAGTACCATTCATGATTCTAAGAGATCCATGTAAGCACCTGAGATGAGGTCAGACTGGTGTATTATCATTATCAGACTGGTGTTTTACCTACCTCTCAGTACCATTCATGATTCTAAGAGATCCATGTAAGCACCTGAGATGAGGTCAGACTGGTGTATTATCATTATCAGACTGGTGTTTTACCTACCTCTCAGTACCATTCATGATTCTAAGAGATCCATATAACCCCCACAGATGAGGTCAGACTGGTGTATTATCAGACTGGTGTTTTACTTACCTCTCAGTACCATTCATGATTCTAAGAGATCCATGTAAGCACCTGAGATGAGGTCAGACTGGTGTATTATCATTATCAGACTGGTGTTTTACCTACCTCTCAGTACCATTCATGATTCTAAGAGATCCATATAAGCCCCACAGATGAGGTCAGACTGGTGTATTATCAGACTGGTGTTTTACTTACCTCTCAGTACCATTCATGATTCTAAGAGATCCATGTAAGCACCTGAGATGAGGTCAGACTGGTGTATTATCATTATCAGACTGGTGTTTTACCTACCTCTCAGTACCATTCATGATTCTAAGAGATCCATGTAAGCACCTGAGATGAGGTCAGACTGGTGTATTATCATTATCAGACTGGTGTTTTACCTACCTCTCAGTACCATTCATGATTCTAAGAGATCCATATAAGCCCCACAGATGAGGTCAGACTGGTGTATTATCAGACTGGTGTTTTACTTACCTCTCAGTACCATTCATGATTCTAAGAGATCCATGTAAGCACCTGAGATGAGGTCAGACTGGTGTATTATCATTATCAGACTGGTGTTTTACCTACCTCTCAGTACCATTCATGATTCTAAGAGATCCATGTAAGCACCTGAGATGAGGTCAGACTGGTGTATTATCATTATCAGACTGGTGTTTTACCTACCTCTCAGTACCATTCATGATTCTAAGAGATCCATGTAAGCACCTGAGATGAGGTTAGACTGGTGTATTATCATTATCAGACTGGTGTTTTACCTACCTCTCAATACCATTCATGATTCTAAGAGATCCATGTAAGCACCTGAGATGAGGTCAGACTGGTGTATTATCATTATCAGACTGGTGTTTTACCTACCTCTCAGTACCATTCATGATTCTAAGAGATCCATGTAAGCACCTGAGATGAGGTCAGACTGGTGTATTATCATTATCAGACTGGTGTTTTACCTACCTCTCAGTACCATTCATGATTCTAAGAGATCCATGTAAGCACCTGAGATGAGGTCAGACTGGTGTATTATCATTATCAGACTGGTGTTTTACCTACCTCTCAGTACCATTCATGATTCTAAGAGATCCATGTAAGCACCTGAGATGAGGTCAGACTGGTGTATTATCATTATCAGACTGGTGTTTTACCTACCTCTCAGTACCATTCATGATTCTAAGAGATCCATGTAAGCACCTGAGATGAGGTCAGACTGGTGTATTATCATTATCAGACTGGTGTTTTACCTACCTCTCAGTACCATTCATGATTCTAAGAGATCCATGTAAGCACCTGAGATGAGGTCAGACTGGTGTATTATCATTATCAGACTGGTGTTTTACCTACCTCTCAGTACCATTCATGATTCTAAGAGATCCATGTAAGCACCTGAGATGAGGTCAGACTGGTGTATTATCATTATCAGACTGGTGTTTTACCTACCTCTCAGTACCATTCATGATTCTAAGAGATCCATATAAGCCCCACAGATGAGGTCAGACTGGTGTATTATCATTATCAGACTGGTGTTTTACCTACCTCTCAGTACCATTCATGATTCTAAGAGATCCATGTAAGCACCTGAGATGAGGTCAGACTGGTGTATTATCATTATCAGACTGGTGTTTTACCTACCTCTCAGTACCATTCATGATTCTAAGAGATCCATGTAAGCACCTGAGATGAGGTCAGACTGGTGTATTATCATTATCAGACTGGTGTTTTACCTACCTCTCAGTACCATTCATGATTCTAAGAGATCCATGTAAGCACCTGAGATGAGGTCAGACTGGTGTATTATCATTATCAGACTGGTGTTTTACCTACCTCTCAGTACCATTCATGATTCTAAGAGATCCATATAACCCCCACAGATGAGGTCAGACTGGTGTATTATCAGACTGGTGTTTTACTTACCTCTCAGTACCATTCATGATTCTAAGAGATCCATGTAAGCACCTGAGATGAGGTCAGACTGGTGTATTATCATTATCAGACTGGTGTTTTACCTACCTCTCAGTACCATTCATGATTCTAAGAGATCCATATAAGCCCCACAGATGAGGTCAGACTGGTGTATTATCAGACTGGTGTTTTACTTACCTCTCAGTACCATTCATGATTCTAAGAGATCCATGTAAGCACCTGAGATGAGGTCAGACTGGTGTATTATCATTATCAGACTGGTGTTTTACCTACCTCTCAGTACCATTCATGATTCTAAGAGATCCATATAAGCCCCACAGATGAGGTCAGACTGGTGTATTATCAGACTGGTGTTTTACCTACCTCTCAGTACCATTCATGATTCTAAGAGATCCATGTAAGCACCTGAGATGAGGTCAGACTGGTGTATTATCATTATCAGACTGGTGTTTAACCTACCTCTCAGTACCATTCATGATTCTAAGAGATCCATGTAAGCACCTGAGATGAGGTCAGACTGGTGTATTATCATTATCAGACTGGTGTTTTACCTACCTCTCAGTACCATTCATGATTCTAAGAGATCCATGTAACCCCCTGAGATGAGGTCAGACTGGTGTATTATCATTATCAGACTGGTGTTTTACCTACCTCTCAGTACCATTCATGATTCTAAGAGATCCATATAAGCCCCACAGATGAGGTCAGACTGGTGTATTATCATTATCAGACTGGTGTTTTATCTACCTCTCAGTACCATTCATGATTCTAAGAGATCCATGTAAGCACCTGAGATGAGGTCAGACTGGTGTATTATCATTATCAGACTGGTGTTTTACCTACCTCTCAGTACCATTCATGATTCTAAGAGATCCATGTAAGCCCCACAGATGAGGTCAGACTGGTGTATTATCAGACTGGTGTTTTACCTACCTCTCAGTACCATTCATGATTCTAAGAGATCCATGTAAGCACCTGAGATGAGGTCAGACTGGTGTATTATCATTATCAGACTGGTGTTTTACCTACCTCTCAGTACCATTCATGATTCTAAGAGATCCATGTAAGCACCTGAGATGAGGTCAGACTGGTGTATTATCATTATCAGACTGGTGTTTTACCTACCTCTCAGTACCATTCATGATTCTAAGAGATCCATGTAAGCACCTGAGATGAGGTCAGACTGGTGTATTATCATTATCAGACTGGTGTTTTACCTACCTCTCAGTACCATTCATGATTCTAAGAGATCCATGTAAGCACCTGAGATGAGGTCAGACTGGTGTATTATCATTATCAGACTGGTGTTTTACCTACCTCTCAGTACCATTCATGATTCTAAGAGATCCATGTAAGCACCTGAGATGAGGTCAGACTGGTGTATTATCATTATCAGACTGGTGTTTTACCTACCTCTCAGTACCATTCATGATTCTAAGAGATCCATGTAAGCACCTGAGATGAGGTCAGACTGGTGTATTATCATTATCAGACTGGTGTTTTACCTACCTCTCAGTACCATTCATGATTCTAAGAGATCCATGTAAGCACCTGAGATGAGGTCAGACTGGTGTATTATCATTATCAGACTGGTGTTTTACCTACCTCTCAGTACCATTCATGATTCTAAGAGATCCATGTAAGCACCTGAGATGAGGTCAGACTGGTGTATTATCATTATCAGACTGGTGTTTTACCTACCTCTCAGTACCATTCATGATTCTAAGAGATCCATGTAAGCACCTGAGATGAGGTCAGACTGGTGTATTATCATTATCAGACTGGTGTTTTACCTACCTCTCAGTACCATTCATGATTCTAAGAGATCCATGTAAGCACCTGAGATGAGGTCAGACTGGTGTATTATCATTATCAGACTGGTGTTTTACCTACCTCTCAGTACCATTCATGATTCTAAGAGATCCATGTAAGCACCTGAGATGAGGTCAGACTGGTGTATTATCATTATCAGACTGGTGTTTTACCTACCTCTCAGTACCATTCATGATTCTAAGAGATCCATATAAGCCCCACAGATGAGGTCAGACTGGTGTATTATCATTATCAGACTGGTGTTTTACCTACCTCTCAGTACCATTCATGATTCTAAGAGATCCATGTAAGCACCTGAGATGAGGTCAGACTGGTGTATTATCATTATCAGACTGGTGTTTTACCTACCTCTCAGTACCATTCATGATTCTAAGAGATCCATGTAAGCACCTGAGATGAGGTCAGACTGGTGTATTATCATTATCAGACTGGTGTTTTACCTACCTCTCAGTACCATTCATGATTCTAAGAGATCCATGTAAGCACCTGAGATGAGGTCAGACTGGTGTATTATCATTATCAGACTGGTGTTTTACCTACCTCTCAGTACCATTCATGATTCTAAGAGATCCATATAACCCCCACAGATGAGGTCAGACTGGTGTATTATCAGACTGGTGTTTTACTTACCTCTCAGTACCATTCATGATTCTAAGAGATCCATGTAAGCACCTGAGATGAGGTCAGACTGGTGTATTATCATTATCAGACTGGTGTTTTACCTACCTCTCAGTACCATTCATGATTCTAAGAGATCCATATAAGCCCCACAGATGAGGTCAGACTGGTGTATTATCAGACTGGTGTTTTACTTACCTCTCAGTACCATTCATGATTCTAAGAGATCCATGTAAGCACCTGAGATGAGGTCAGACTGGTGTATTATCATTATCAGACTGGTGTTTTACCTACCTCTCAGTACCATTCATGATTCTAAGAGATCCATGTAAGCACCTGAGATGAGGTCAGACTGGTGTATTATCATTATCAGACTGGTGTTTTACCTACCTCTCAGTACCATTCATGATTCTAAGAGATCCATATAAGCCCCACAGATGAGGTCAGACTGGTGTATTATCAGACTGGTGTTTTACTTACCTCTCAGTACCATTCATGATTCTAAGAGATCCATGTAAGCACCTGAGATGAGGTCAGACTGGTGTATTATCATTATCAGACTGGTGTTTTACCTACCTCTCAGTACCATTCATGATTCTAAGAGATCCATGTAAGCACCTGAGATGAGGTCAGACTGGTGTATTATCATTATCAGACTGGTGTTTTACCTACCTCTCAGTACCATTCATGATTCTAAGAGATCCATGTAAGCACCTGAGATGAGGTTAGACTGGTGTATTATCATTATCAGACTGGTGTTTTACCTACCTCTCAATACCATTCATGATTCTAAGAGATCCATGTAAGCACCTGAGATGAGGTCAGACTGGTGTATTATCATTATCAGACTGGTGTTTTACCTACCTCTCAGTACCATTCATGATTCTAAGAGATCCATGTAAGCACCTGAGATGAGGTCAGACTGGTGTATTATCATTATCAGACTGGTGTTTTACCTACCTCTCAGTACCATTCATGATTCTAAGAGATCCATGTAAGCACCTGAGATGAGGTCAGACTGGTGTATTATCATTATCAGACTGGTGTTTTACCTACCTCTCAGTACCATTCATGATTCTAAGAGATCCATGTAAGCACCTGAGATGAGGTCAGACTGGTGTATTATCATTATCAGACTGGTGTTTTACCTACCTCTCAGTACCATTCATGATTCTAAGAGATCCATGTAAGCACCTGAGATGAGGTCAGACTGGTGTATTATCATTATCAGACTGGTGTTTTACCTACCTCTCAGTACCATTCATGATTCTAAGAGATCCATGTAAGCACCTGAGATGAGGTCAGACTGGTGTATTATCATTATCAGACTGGTGTTTTACCTACCTCTCAGTACCATTCATGATTCTAAGAGATCCATGTAAGCACCTGAGATGAGGTCAGACTGGTGTATTATCATTATCAGACTGGTGTTTTACCTACCTCTCAGTACCATTCATGATTCTAAGAGATCCATATAAGCCCCACAGATGAGGTCAGACTGGTGTATTATCATTATCAGACTGGTGTTTTACCTACCTCTCAGTACCATTCATGATTCTAAGAGATCCATGTAAGCACCTGAGATGAGGTCAGACTGGTGTATTATCATTATCAGACTGGTGTTTTACCTACCTCTCAGTACCATTCATGATTCTAAGAGATCCATGTAAGCACCTGAGATGAGGTCAGACTGGTGTATTATCATTATCAGACTGGTGTTTTACCTACCTCTCAGTACCATTCATGATTCTAAGAGATCCATGTAAGCACCTGAGATGAGGTCAGACTGGTGTATTATCATTATCAGACTGGTGTTTTACCTACCTCTCAGTACCATTCATGATTCTAAGAGATCCATATAACCCCCACAGATGAGGTCAGACTGGTGTATTATCAGACTGGTGTTTTACTTACCTCTCAGTACCATTCATGATTCTAAGAGATCCATGTAAGCACCTGAGATGAGGTCAGACTGGTGTATTATCATTATCAGACTGGTGTTTTACCTACCTCTCAGTACCATTCATGATTCTAAGAGATCCATATAAGCCCCACAGATGAGGTCAGACTGGTGTATTATCAGACTGGTGTTTTACTTACCTCTCAGTACCATTCATGATTCTAAGAGATCCATGTAAGCACCTGAGATGAGGTCAGACTGGTGTATTATCATTATCAGACTGGTGTTTTACCTACCTCTCAGTACCATTCATGATTCTAAGAGATCCATGTAAGCACCTGAGATGAGGTCAGACTGGTGTATTATCATTATCAGACTGGTGTTTTACCTACCTCTCAGTACCATTCATGATTCTAAGAGATCCATATAAGCCCCACAGATGAGGTCAGACTGGTGTATTATCAGACTGGTGTTTTACTTACCTCTCAGTACCATTCATGATTCTAAGAGATCCATGTAAGCACCTGAGATGAGGTCAGACTGGTGTATTATCATTATCAGACTGGTGTTTTACCTACCTCTCAGTACCATTCATGATTCTAAGAGATCCATGTAAGCACCTGAGATGAGGTCAGACTGGTGTATTATCATTATCAGACTGGTGTTTTACCTACCTCTCAGTACCATTCATGATTCTAAGAGATCCATGTAAGCACCTGAGATGAGGTTAGACTGGTGTATTATCATTATCAGACTGGTGTTTTACCTACCTCTCAATACCATTCATGATTCTAAGAGATCCATATAAGCCCAAGAGATGAGGTCAGACTGGTGTATTATTATTATCAGACTGGTGTTTTACCTACCTCTCAATACCATTCATGATTCTTAGAGATCCATGTAACCCCCTGAGATGAGGTTAGACTGGTGTATTATCAGACTGGTGTTTTACCTACCTCTCAGTACCATTCATGATTCTAAGAGATCCATGTAAGCACCTGAGATGAGGTCAGACTGGTGTATTATCATTATCAGACTGGTGTTTTACCTACCTCTCAGTACCATTCATGATTCTAAGAGATCCATGTAAGCACCTGAGATGAGGTCAGACTGGTGTTTTACCTACCTCTCAGTACCATTCATGATTCTAAGAGATCCATATAAGCCCCACAGATGAGGTCAGACTGGTGTATTATCAGACTGGTGTTTTACCTACCTCTCAGTACCATTCATGATTCTAAGAGATCCATGTAAGCACCTGAGATGAGGTCAGACTGGTGTATTATCATTATCAGACTGGTGTTTTACCTACCTCTCAGTACCATTCATGATTCTAAGAGATCCATGTAAGCACCTGAGATGAGGTCAGACTGGTGTATTATCATTATCAGACTGGTGTTTTACCTACCTCTCAGTACCATTCATGATTCTAAGAGATCCATGTAAGCACCTGAGATGAGGTCAGACTGGTGTATTATCATTATCAGACTGGTGTTTTACCTACCTCTCAGTACCATTCATGATTCTAAGAGATCCATGTAAGCCCCACAGATGAGGTCAGACTGGTGTATTATCAGACTGGTGTTTTACCTACCTCTCAGTACCATTCATGATTCTAAGAGATCCATGTAAGCACCTGAGATGAGGTCAGACTGGTGTATTATCATTATCAGACTGGTGTTTTACCTACCTCTCAGTACCATTCATGATTCTAAGAGATCCATGTAGGCACCTGAGATGAGGTCAGACTGGTGTATTATCATTATCAGACTGGTGTTTTACCTACCTCTCAGTACCATTCATGATTCTAAGAGATCCATACAGGCCCCGTGATGATACCATAAACATATTAAACCAGAACTTAACCAGAGTGATTTTCCTTTTAAAAAAAAGAAAGATAAGAAGAAAAAAGCAGGAAAAGGGTAACCCTACATAGCTCGGGGGAGGGAGCTTATTTGCTCCTTCAAATCTCAGTTGTTGATTGTGCTATTGCAACAAAAATTGGAATGCATTTCACCCATGACTTAATCCAAAATCGGAAAGTATATTGTACCCATATTATTCAAATTTATTTTTAATTAATTGATTAGGCTAATTGATGCATGAAATAATAATTCGGCTGTAAATCTTCATAGCTCCAAAACTGCTCAATCTTTGTGATCTTTTCTTACAGATTTGTAGTGATCTTTTACTGGTGTTTTACCTACCTCTCAGTACCATTCATGATTCTAAGAGATCCATGTAAGCACCTGAGATGAGGTCAGACTGGTGTATTATCATTATCAGACTGGTGTTTTACCTACCTCTCAGTACCATTCATGATTCTAAGAGATCCATGTAAGCACCTGAGATGAGGTTAGACTGGTGTATTATTATTATCAGACTGGTGTTTTACCTACCTCTCAATACCATTCATGATTCTTAGAGATCCATGTAACCCCCTGAGATGAGGTTAGACTGGTGTATTATCAGACTGGTGTTTTACCTACCTCTCAGTACCATTCATGATTCTAAGAGATCCATGTAAGCACCTGAGATGAGGTCAGACTGGTGTATTATCATTATCAGACTGGTGTTTTACCTACCTCTCAGTACCATTCATGATTCTAAGAGATCCATGTAAGCACCTGAGATGAGGTCAGACTGGTGTTTTACCTACCTCTCAGTACCATTCATGATTCTAAGAGATCCATATAAGCCCCACAGATGAGGTCAGACTGGTGTATTATCAGACTGGTGTTTTACCTACCTCTCAGTACCATTCATGATTCTAAGAGATCCATGTAAGCACCTGAGATGAGGTCAGACTGGTGTATTATCATTATCAGACTGGTGTTTAACCTACCTCTCAGTACCATTCATGATTCTAAGAGATCCATGTAAGCACCTGAGATGAGGTCAGACTGGTGTATTATCATTATCAGACTGGTGTTTTACCTACCTCTCAGTACCATTCATGATTCTAAGAGATCCATGTAACCCCCTGAGATGAGGTCAGACTGGTGTATTATCATTATCAGACTGGTGTTTTACCTACCTCTCAGTACCATTCATGATTCTAAGAGATCCATATAAGCCCCACAGATGAGGTCAGACTGGTGTATTATCATTATCAGACTGGTGTTTTATCTACCTCTCAGTACCATTCATGATTCTAAGAGATCCATGTAAGCACCTGAGATGAGGTCAGACTGGTGTATTATCATTATCAGACTGGTGTTTTACCTACCTCTCAGTACCATTCATGATTCTAAGAGATCCATGTAAGCCCCACAGATGAGGTCAGACTGGTGTATTATCAGACTGGTGTTTTACCTACCTCTCAGTACCATTCATGATTCTAAGAGATCCATGTAAGCACCTGAGATGAGGTCACACTGGTGTATTATCATTATCAGACTGGTGTTTTACCTACCTCTCAGTACCATTCATGATTCTAAGAGATCCATGTAAGCACCTGAGATGAGGTCAGACTGGTGTATTATCATTATCAGACTGGTGTTTTACCTACCTCTCAGTACCATTCATGATTCTAAGAGATCCATGTAAGCACCTGAGATGAGGTCAGACTGGTGTATTATCATTATCAGACTGGTGTTTTACCTACCTCTCAGTACCATTCATGATTCTAAGAGATCCATGTAAGCACCTGAGATGAGGTCAGACTGGTGTATTATCATTATCAGACTGGTGTTTTACCTACCTCTCAGTACCATTCATGATTCTAAGAGATCCATGTAAGCACCTGAGATGAGGTCAGACTGGTGTATTATCATTATCAGACTGGTGTTTTACCTACCTCTCAGTACCATTCATGATTCTAAGAGATCCATGTAAGCACCTGAGATGAGGTCAGACTGGTGTATTATCATTATCAGACTGGTGTTTTACCTACCTCTCAGTACCATTCATGATTCTAAGAGATCCATGTAAGCACCTGAGATGAGGTCAGACTGGTGTATTATCATTATCAGACTGGTGTTTTACCTACCTCTCAGTACCATTCATGATTCTAAGAGATCCATGTAAGCACCTGAGATGAGGTCAGACTGGTGTATTATCATTATCAGACTGGTGTTTTACCTACCTCTCAGTACCATTCATGATTCTAAGAGATCCATGTAAGCACCTGAGATGAGGTCAGACTGGTGTATTATCATTATCAGACTGGTGTTTTACCTACCTCTCAGTACCATTCATGATTCTAAGAGATCCATGTAAGCACCTGAGATGAGGTCAGACTGGTGTATTATCATTATCAGACTGGTGTTTTACCTACCTCTCAGTACCATTCATGATTCTAAGAGATCCATGTAAGCACCTGAGATGAGGTCAGACTGGTGTATTATCATTATCAGACTGGTGTTTTACCTACCTCTCAGTACCATTCATGATTCTAAGAGATCCATATAAGCCCCACAGATGAGGTCAGACTGGTGTATTATCATTATCAGACTGGTGTTTTACCTACCTCTCAGTACCATTCATGATTCTAAGAGATCCATGTAAGCACCTGAGATGAGGTCAGACTGGTGTATTATCATTATCAGACTGGTGTTTTACCTACCTCTCAGTACCATTCATGATTCTAAGAGATCCATGTAAGCACCTGAGATGAGGTCAGACTGGTGTATTATCATTATCAGACTGGTGTTTTACCTACCTCTCAGTACCATTCATGATTCTAAGAGATCCATGTAAGCACCTGAGATGAGGTCAGACTGGTGTATTATCATTATCAGACTGGTGTTTTACCTACCTCTCAGTACCATTCATGATTCTAAGAGATCCATATAACCCCCACAGATGAGGTCAGACTGGTGTATTATCAGACTGGTGTTTTACTTACCTCTCAGTACCATTCATGATTCTAAGAGATCCATGTAAGCACCTGAGATGAGGTCAGACTGGTGTATTATCATTATCAGACTGGTGTTTTACCTACCTCTCAGTACCATTCATGATTCTAAGAGATCCATATAAGCCCCACAGATGAGGTCAGACTGGTGTATTATCAGACTGGTGTTTTACTTACCTCTCAGTACCATTCATGATTCTAAGAGATCCATGTAAGCACCTGAGATGAGGTCAGACTGGTGTATTATCATTATCAGACTGGTGTTTTACCTACCTCTCAGTACCATTCATGATTCTAAGAGATCCATGTAAGCACCTGAGATGAGGTCAGACTGGTGTATTATCATTATCAGACTGGTGTTTTACCTACCTCTCAGTACCATTCATGATTCTAAGAGATCCATATAAGCCCCACAGATGAGGTCAGACTGGTGTATTATCAGACTGGTGTTTTACTTACCTCTCAGTACCATTCATGATTCTAAGAGATCCATGTAAGCACCTGAGATGAGGTCAGACTGGTGTATTATCATTATCAGACTGGTGTTTTACCTACCTCTCAGTACCATTCATGATTCTAAGAGATCCATGTAAGCACCTGAGATGAGGTCAGACTGGTGTATTATCATTATCAGACTGGTGTTTTACCTACCTCTCAGTACCATTCATGATTCTAAGAGATCCATGTAAGCACCTGAGATGAGGTTAGACTGGTGTATTATCATTATCAGACTGGTGTTTTACCTACCTCTCAATACCATTCATGATTCTAAGAGATCCATGTAAGCACCTGAGATGAGGTCAGACTGGTGTATTATCATTATCAGACTGGTGTTTTACCTACCTCTCAGTACCATTCATGATTCTAAGAGATCCATGTAAGCACCTGAGATGAGGTCAGACTGGTGTATTATCATTATCAGACTGGTGTTTTACCTACCTCTCAGTACCATTCATGATTCTAAGAGATCCATGTAAGCACCTGAGATGAGGTCAGACTGGTGTATTATCATTATCAGACTGGTGTTTTACCTACCTCTCAGTACCATTCATGATTCTAAGAGATCCATGTAAGCACCTGAGATGAGGTCAGACTGGTGTATTATCATTATCAGACTGGTGTTTTACCTACCTCTCAGTACCATTCATGATTCTAAGAGATCCATGTAAGCACCTGAGATGAGGTCAGACTGGTGTATTATCATTATCAGACTGGTGTTTTACCTACCTCTCAGTACCATTCATGATTCTAAGAGATCCATGTAAGCACCTGAGATGAGGTCAGACTGGTGTATTATCATTATCAGACTGGTGTTTTACCTACCTCTCAGTACCATTCATGATTCTAAGAGATCCATGTAAGCACCTGAGATGAGGTCAGACTGGTGTATTATCATTATCAGACTGGTGTTTTACCTACCTCTCAGTACCATTCATGATTCTAAGAGATCCATATAAGCCCCACAGATGAGGTCAGACTGGTGTATTATCATTATCAGACTGGTGTTTTACCTACCTCTCAGTACCATTCATGATTCTAAGAGATCCATGTAAGCACCTGAGATGAGGTCAGACTGGTGTATTATCATTATCAGACTGGTGTTTTACCTACCTCTCAGTACCATTCATGATTCTAAGAGATCCATGTAAGCACCTGAGATGAGGTCAGACTGGTGTATTATCATTATCAGACTGGTGTTTTACCTACCTCTCAGTACCATTCATGATTCTAAGAGATCCATGTAAGCACCTGAGATGAGGTCAGACTGGTGTATTATCATTATCAGACTGGTGTTTTACCTACCTCTCAGTACCATTCATGATTCTAAGAGATCCATATAACCCCCACAGATGAGGTCAGACTGGTGTATTATCAGACTGGTGTTTTACTTACCTCTCAGTACCATTCATGATTCTAAGAGATCCATGTAAGCACCTGAGATGAGGTCAGACTGGTGTATTATCATTATCAGACTGGTGTTTTACCTACCTCTCAGTACCATTCATGATTCTAAGAGATCCATATAAGCCCCACAGATGAGGTCAGACTGGTGTATTATCAGACTGGTGTTTTACTTACCTCTCAGTACCATTCATGATTCTAAGAGATCCATGTAAGCACCTGAGATGAGGTCAGACTGGTGTATTATCATTATCAGACTGGTGTTTTACCTACCTCTCAGTACCATTCATGATTCTAAGAGATCCATGTAAGCACCTGAGATGAGGTCAGACTGGTGTATTATCATTATCAGACTGGTGTTTTACCTACCTCTCAGTACCATTCATGATTCTAAGAGATCCATATAAGCCCCACAGATGAGGTCAGACTGGTGTATTATCAGACTGGTGTTTTACTTACCTCTCAGTACCATTCATGATTCTAAGAGATCCATGTAAGCACCTGAGATGAGGTCAGACTGGTGTATTATCATTATCAGACTGGTGTTTTACCTACCTCTCAGTACCATTCATGATTCTAAGAGATCCATGTAAGCACCTGAGATGAGGTCAGACTGGTGTATTATCATTATCAGACTGGTGTTTTACCTACCTCTCAGTACCATTCATGATTCTAAGAGATCCATGTAAGCACCTGAGATGAGGTTAGACTGGTGTATTATCATTATCAGACTGGTGTTTTACCTACCTCTCAATACCATTCATGATTCTAAGAGATCCATATAAGCCCAAGAGATGAGGTCAGACTGGTGTATTATCATTATCAGACTGGTGTTTTACCTACCTCTCAGTACCATTCATGATTCTAAGAGATCCATGTAAGCACCTGAGATGAGGTCAGACTGGTGTATTATCATTATCAGACTGGTGTTTTACCTACCTCTCAGTACCATTCATGATTCTAAGAGATCCATGTAAGCACCTGAGATGAGGTCAGACTGGTGTATTATCATTATCAGACTGGTGTTTTACCTACCTCTCAGTACCATTCATGATTCTAAGAGATCCATGTAAGCCCCACAGATGAGGTCAGACTGGTGTATTATCAGACTGGTGTTTTACCTACCTCTCAGTACCATTCATGATTCTAAGAGATCCATGTAAGCACCTGAGATGAGGTCAGACTGGTGTATTATCATTATCAGACTGGTGTTTTACCTACCTCTCAGTACCATTCATGATTCTAAGAGATCCATGTAGGCACCTGAGATGAGGTCAGACTGGTGTATTATCATTATCAGACTGGTGTTTTACCTACCTCTCAGTACCATTCATGATTCTAAGAGATCCATGTAAGCACCTGAGATGAGGTCAGACTGGTGTATTATCATTATCAGACTGGTGTTTTACCTACCTCTCAGTACCATTCATGATTCTAAGAGATCCATGTAAGCCCCACAGATGAGGTCAGACTGGTGTATTATCAGACTGGTGTTTTACCTACCTCTCAGTACCATTCATGATTCTAAGAGATCCATGTAAGCACCTGAGATGAGGTCAGACTGGTGTATTATCATTATCAGACTGGTGTTTTACCTACCTCTCAGTACCATTCATGATTCTAAGAGATCCATGTAGGCACCTGAGATGAGGTCAGACTGGTGTATTATCATTATCAGACTGGTGTTTTACCTACCTCTCAGTACCATTCATGATTCTAAGAGATCCATACAGGCCCCGTGATGATACCATAAACATATTAAACCAGAACTTAACCAGAGTGATTTTCCTTTAAAAAAAAAGAAAGATAAGAAGAAAAAAGCAGGAAAAGGGTAACCCTACATAGCTCGGGGGAGGGAGCTTATTTGCTCCTTCAAATCTCAGTTGTTGATTGTGCTATTGCAACAAAAATTGGAATGCATTTCACCCATGACTTAATCCAAAATCGGAAAGTATATTGTACCCATATTATTCAAATTTATTTTTAATTAATTGATTAGGCTAATTGATGCATGAAATAATAATTCGGCTGTAAATCTTCATAGCTCCAAAACTGCTCAATCTTTGTGATCTTTTCTTACAGATTTGTAGTGATCTTTTACTGGTGTTTTACCTACCTCTCAGTACCATTCATGATTCTAAGAGATCCATGTAAGCACCTGAGATGAGGTCAGACTGGTGTATTATCATTATCAGACTGGTGTTTTACCTACCTCTCAGTACCATTCATGATTCTAAGAGATCCATGTAAGCACCTGAGATGAGGTTAGACTGGTGTATTATTATTATCAGACTGGTGTTTTACCTACCTCTCAATACCATTCATGATTCTTAGAGATCCATGTAACCCCCTGAGATGAGGTTAGACTGGTGTATTATCAGACTGGTGTTTTACCTACCTCTCAGTACCATTCATGATTCTAAGAGATCCATGTAAGCTCCTGAGATGAGGTCAGACTGGTGTATTATCATTATCAGACTGGTGTTTTACCTACCTCTCAGTACCATTCATGATTCTAAGAGATCCATGTAAGCACCTGAGATGAGGTCAGACTGGTGTTTTACCTACCTCTCAGTACCATTCATGATTCTAAGAGATCCATATAAGCCCCACAGATGAGGTCAGACTGGTGTATTATCAGACTGGTGTTTTACCTACCTCTCAGTACCATTCATGATTCTAAGAGATCCATGTAAGCACCTGAGATGAGGTCAGACTGGTGTATTATCATTATCAGACTGGTGTTTTACCTACCTCTCAGTACCATTCATGATTCTAAGAGATCCATGTAAGCACCTGAGATGAGGTCAGACTGGTGTATTATCATTATCAGACTGGTGTTTTACCTACCTCTCAGTACCATTCATGATTCTAAGAGATCCATGTAACCCCCTGAGATGAGGTCAGACTGGTGTATTATCATTATCAGACTGGTGTTTTACCTACCTCTCAGTACCATTCATGATTCTAAGAGATCCATATAAGCCCCACAGATGAGGTCAGACTGGTGTATTATCATTATCAGACTGGTGTTTTATCTACCTCTCAGTACCATTCATGATTCTAAGAGATCCATGTAAGCACCTGAGATGAGGTCAGACTGGTGTATTATCATTATCAGACTGGTGTTTTACCTACCTCTCAGTACCATTCATGATTCTAAGAGATCCATGTAAGCCCCACAGATGAGGTCAGACTGGTGTATTATCAGACTGGTGTTTTACCTACCTCTCAGTACCATTCATGATTCTAAGAGATCCATGTAAGCACCTGAGATGAGGTCAGACTGGTGTATTATCATTATCAGACTGGTGTTTTACCTACCTCTCAGTACCATTCATGATTCTAAGAGATCCATGTAAGCACCTGAGATGAGGTCAGACTGGTGTATTATCATTATCAGACTGGTGTTTTACCTACCTCTCAGTACCATTCATGATTCTAAGAGATCCATGTAAGCACCTGAGATGAGGTCAGACTGGTGTATTATCATTATCAGACTGGTGTTTTACCTACCTCTCAGTACCATTCATGATTCTAAGAGATCCATGTAAGCACCTGAGATGAGGTCAGACTGGTGTATTATCATTATCAGACTGGTGTTTTACCTACCTCTCAGTACCATTCATGATTCTAAGAGATCCATGTAAGCACCTGAGATGAGGTCAGACTGGTGTATTATCATTATCAGACTGGTGTTTTACCTACCTCTCAGTACCATTCATGATTCTAAGAGATCCATGTAAGCACCTGAGATGAGGTCAGACTGGTGTATTATCATTATCAGACTGGTGTTTTACCTACCTCTCAGTACCATTCATGATTCTAAGAGATCCATGTAAGCACCTGAGATGAGGTCAGACTGGTGTATTATCATTATCAGACTGGTGTTTTACCTACCTCTCAGTACCATTCATGATTCTAAGAGATCCATGTAAGCACCTGAGATGAGGTCAGACTGGTGTATTATCATTATCAGACTGGTGTTTTACCTACCTCTCAGTACCATTCATGATTCTAAGAGATCCATGTAAGCACCTGAGATGAGGTCAGACTGGTGTATTATCATTATCAGACTGGTGTTTTACCTACCTCTCAGTACCATTCATGATTCTAAGAGATCCATATAAGCCCCACAGATGAGGTCAGACTGGTGTATTATCATTATCAGACTGGTGTTTTACCTACCTCTCAGTACCATTCATGATTCTAAGAGATCCATGTAAGCACCTGAGATGAGGTCAGACTGGTGTATTATCATTATCAGACTGGTGTTTTACCTACCTCTCAGTACCATTCATGATTCTAAGAGATCCATATAAGCCCCACAGATGAGGTCAGACTGGTGTATTATCAGACTGGTGTTTTACTTACCTCTCAGTACCATTCATGATTCTAAGAGATCCATGTAAGCACCTGAGATGAGGTCAGACTGGTGTATTATCATTATCAGACTGGTGTTTTACCTACCTCTCAATACCATTCATGATTCTAAGAGATCCATATAAGCCCAAGAGATGAGGTCAGACTGGTGTATTATCATTATCAGACTGGTGTTTTACCTACCTCTCAGTACCATTCATGATTCTAAGAGATCCATGTAAGCACCTGAGATGAGGTCAGACTGGTGTATTATCATTATCAGACTGGTGTTTTACCTACCTCTCAGTACCATTCATGATTCTAAGAGATCCATGTAAGCACCTGAGATGAGGTCAGACTGGTGTATTATCATTATCAGACTGGTGTTTTACCTACCTCTCAGTACCATTCATGATTCTAAGAGATCCATATAAGCCCCACAGATGAGGTCAGACTGGTGTATTATCAGACTGGTGTTTTACTTACCTCTCAGTACCATTCATGATTCTAAGAGATCCATGTAAGCACCTGAGATGAGGTCAGACTGGTGTATTATCATTATCAGACTGGTGTTTTACCTACCTCTCAGTACCATTCATGATTCTAAGAGATCCATGTAAGCACCTGAGATGAGGTCAGACTGGTGTATTATCATTATCAGACTGGTGTTTTACCTACCTCTCAGTACCATTCATGATTCTAAGAGATCCATGTAAGCACCTGAGATGAGGTTAGACTGGTGTATTATCATTATCAGACTGGTGTTTTACCTACCTCTCAATACCATTCATGATTCTAAGAGATCCATATAAGCCCAAGAGATGAGGTCAGACTGGTGTATTATCATTATCAGACTGGTGTTTTACCTACCTCTCAGTACCATTCATGATTCTAAGAGATCCATGTAAGCACCTGAGATGAGGTCAGACTGGTGTATTATCATTATCAGACTGGTGTTTTACCTACCTCTCAGTACCATTCATGATTCTAAGAGATCCATGTAAGCACCTGAGATGAGGTCAGACTGGTGTATTATCATTATCAGACTGGTGTTTTACCTACCTCTCAGTACCATTCATGATTCTAAGAGATCCATACAAGCCCCGTGATGATACCGTAAACATATTAAACCAGAACTGAACCAGAGTGATTTTCCTTTAAAAAAAAAGGAAGATAAGAAGAAAAAAAGCAAGAAAAGGGTAACCCTACATAGCTCGGGGGAGGGAGCTTATTTGCCCCTTCAAATCTCAGTTGTTGATTGTGCTATTGCAACAAAAATTGGAATGCATTTCACCCATGACTTAATCCAAAATCGGAAAGTATATTGTACCCATATTATTCAAATTTATTTTTAATTAATTGATTAGGCTAATTGATGCATGAAATAATAATTCGGCTGTAAATCTTCATAGCTCCAAAACTGCTAAATCTTTGTGATCTTTTCTTACAGATTTGTAGTGATAAAGACTGGTGTTTTACCTACCTCTCAGTACCATTCATGATTCTAAGAGATCCATATAAGCCCCTGAGATGAGGTTAGACTGGTGTGTTATCATTATCAGACTGGTGTTTTACCTTTCTCTCAGTACCGTTCATGATTCTAAGAGATCCATATAAGCCCCTGAGATGAGGTTAGACTGGTGTGTTATCATTATCAGACTGATGTTTTACCTACCTCTCAGTACCATTCATGATTCTAAGAGATCCATACAGGCCCCTGAGATGAGGTCAGACTGGTGTATTATCATTATCAGACTGATGTTTTACCTACCTCTCAATACCATTCATGACTCTAAGAGATCCATGCAAGCCCCAGAGATGAGGTCAGACTGGTGTATTATCATTATCAGACTGGTGTTTTACCTACCTCTCAGTACCATTCATGATTCTAAGAGATCCATGGAAGCCCCAGAGATGAGGTCAGACTGGTGTATTATCATTATAAGACTGGTGTTTTACCTACCTCTCAGTACCATTCATGATTCTAAGAGATCCATATAAGCACCTGAGATGAGGTCAGACTGGTGTTTTACTTACCTCTCAGTACCATTCATGATTCTAAGAGATCCATGCAAGCCCCAGAGATGAGGTCAGACTGGTGTATTATCATTATCAGACTGGTGTTTTACCTACCTCTCAGTACCATTCATGATTCTAAGAGATCCATGTAAGCACCTGAGATGAGGTCAGACTGGTGTTTTACCTACCTCTCAGTACCATTCATGATTCTAAGAGATCCATATAAGCCCCACAGATGAGGTCAGACTGGTGTATTATCAGACTGGTGTTTTACCTACCTCTCAGTACCATTCATGATTCTAAGAGATCCATGTAAGCACCTGAGATGAGGTCAGACTGGTGTATTATCATTATCAGACTGGTGTTTAACCTACCTCTCAGTACCATTCATGATTCTAAGAGATCCATGTAAGCACCTGAGATGAGGTCAGACTGGTGTATTATCATTATCAGACTGGTGTTTTACCTACCTCTCAGTACCATTCATGATTCTAAGAGATCCATGTAACCCCCTGAGATGAGGTCAGACTGGTGTATTATCATTATCAGACTGGTGTTTTACCTACCTCTCAGTACCATTCATGATTCTAAGAGATCCATATAAGCCCCACAGATGAGGTCAGACTGGTGTATTATCATTATCAGACTGGTGTTTTATCTACCTCTCAGTACCATTCATGATTCTAAGAGATCCATGTAAGCACCTGAGATGAGGTCAGACTGGTGTATTATCATTATCAGACTGGTGTTTTACCTACCTCTCAGTACCATTCATGATTCTAAGAGATCCATGTAAGCCCCACAGATGAGGTCAGACTGGTGTATTATCAGACTGGTGTTTTACCTACCTCTCAGTACCATTCATGATTCTAAGAGATCCATGTAAGCACCTGAGATGAGGTCACACTGGTGTATTATCATTATCAGACTGGTGTTTTACCTACCTCTCAGTACCATTCATGATTCTAAGAGATCCATGTAAGCACCTGAGATGAGGTCAGACTGGTGTATTATCATTATCAGACTGGTGTTTTACCTACCTCTCAGTACCATTCATGATTCTAAGAGATCCATGTAAGCACCTGAGATGAGGTCAGACTGGTGTATTATCATTATCAGACTGGTGTTTTACCTACCTCTCAGTACCATTCATGATTCTAAGAGATCCATGTAAGCACCTGAGATGAGGTCAGACTGGTGTATTATCATTATCAGACTGGTGTTTTACCTACCTCTCAGTACCATTCATGATTCTAAGAGATCCATGTAAGCACCTGAGATGAGGTCAGACTGGTGTATTATCATTATCAGACTGGTGTTTTACCTACCTCTCAGTACCATTCATGATTCTAAGAGATCCATGTAAGCACCTGAGATGAGGTCAGACTGGTGTATTATCATTATCAGACTGGTGTTTTACCTACCTCTCAGTACCATTCATGATTCTAAGAGATCCATGTAAGCACCTGAGATGAGGTCAGACTGGTGTATTATCATTATCAGACTGGTGTTTTACCTACCTCTCAGTACCATTCATGATTCTAAGAGATCCATGTAAGCACCTGAGATGAGGTCAGACTGGTGTATTATCATTATCAGACTGGTGTTTTACCTACCTCTCAGTACCATTCATGATTCTAAGAGATCCATGTAAGCACCTGAGATGAGGTCAGACTGGTGTATTATCATTATCAGACTGGTGTTTTACCTACCTCTCAGTACCATTCATGATTCTAAGAGATCCATGTAAGCACCTGAGATGAGGTCAGACTGGTGTATTATCATTATCAGACTGGTGTTTTACCTACCTCTCAGTACCATTCATGATTCTAAGAGATCCATGTAAGCACCTGAGATGAGGTCAGACTGGTGTATTATCATTATCAGACTGGTGTTTTACCTACCTCTCAGTACCATTCATGATTCTAAGAGATCCATATAAGCCCCACAGATGAGGTCAGACTGGTGTATTATCATTATCAGACTGGTGTTTTACCTACCTCTCAGTACCATTCATGATTCTAAGAGATCCATGTAAGCACCTGAGATGAGGTCAGACTGGTGTATTATCATTATCAGACTGGTGTTTTACCTACCTCTCAGTACCATTCATGATTCTAAGAGATCCATGTAAGCACCTGAGATGAGGTCAGACTGGTGTATTATCATTATCAGACTGGTGTTTTACCTACCTCTCAGTACCATTCATGATTCTAAGAGATCCATGTAAGCACCTGAGATGAGGTCAGACTGGTGTATTATCATTATCAGACTGGTGTTTTACCTACCTCTCAGTACCATTCATGATTCTAAGAGATCCATATAACCCCCACAGATGAGGTCAGACTGGTGTATTATCAGACTGGTGTTTTACTTACCTCTCAGTACCATTCATGATTCTAAGAGATCCATGTAAGCACCTGAGATGAGGTCAGACTGGTGTATTATCATTATCAGACTGGTGTTTTACCTACCTCTCAGTACCATTCATGATTCTAAGAGATCCATATAAGCCCCACAGATGAGGTCAGACTGGTGTATTATCAGACTGGTGTTTTACTTACCTCTCAGTACCATTCATGATTCTAAGAGATCCATGTAAGCACCTGAGATGAGGTCAGACTGGTGTATTATCATTATCAGACTGGTGTTTTACCTACCTCTCAGTACCATTCATGATTCTAAGAGATCCATGTAAGCACCTGAGATGAGGTCAGACTGGTGTATTATCATTATCAGACTGGTGTTTTACCTACCTCTCAGTACCATTCATGATTCTAAGAGATCCATATAAGCCCCACAGATGAGGTCAGACTGGTGTATTATCAGACTGGTGTTTTACTTACCTCTCAGTACCATTCATGATTCTAAGAGATCCATGTAAGCACCTGAGATGAGGTCAGACTGGTGTATTATCATTATCAGACTGGTGTTTTACCTACCTCTCAGTACCATTCATGATTCTAAGAGATCCATGTAAGCACCTGAGATGAGGTCAGACTGGTGTATTATCATTATCAGACTGGTGTTTTACCTACCTCTCAGTACCATTCATGATTCTAAGAGATCCATGTAAGCACCTGAGATGAGGTTAGACTGGTGTATTATCATTATCAGACTGGTGTTTTACCTACCTCTCAATACCATTCATGATTCTAAGAGATCCATGTAAGCACCTGAGATGAGGTCAGACTGGTGTATTATCATTATCAGACTGGTGTTTTACCTACCTCTCAGTACCATTCATGATTCTAAGAGATCCATGTAAGCACCTGAGATGAGGTCAGACTGGTGTATTATCATTATCAGACTGGTGTTTTACCTACCTCTCAGTACCATTCATGATTCTAAGAGATCCATGTAAGCACCTGAGATGAGGTCAGACTGGTGTATTATCATTATCAGACTGGTGTTTTACCTACCTCTCAGTACCATTCATGATTCTAAGAGATCCATGTAAGCACCTGAGATGAGGTCAGACTGGTGTATTATCATTATCAGACTGGTGTTTTACCTACCTCTCAGTACCATTCATGATTCTAAGAGATCCATGTAAGCACCTGAGATGAGGTCAGACTGGTGTATTATCATTATCAGACTGGTGTTTTACCTACCTCTCAGTACCATTCATGATTCTAAGAGATCCATGTAAGCACCTGAGATGAGGTCAGACTGGTGTATTATCATTATCAGACTGGTGTTTTACCTACCTCTCAGTACCATTCATGATTCTAAGAGATCCATGTAAGCACCTGAGATGAGGTCAGACTGGTGTATTATCATTATCAGACTGGTGTTTTACCTACCTCTCAGTACCATTCATGATTCTAAGAGATCCATATAAGCCCCACAGATGAGGTCAGACTGGTGTATTATCATTATCAGACTGGTGTTTTACCTACCTCTCAGTACCATTCATGATTCTAAGAGATCCATGTAAGCACCTGAGATGAGGTCAGACTGGTGTATTATCATTATCAGACTGGTGTTTTACCTACCTCTCAGTACCATTCATGATTCTAAGAGATCCATGTAAGCACCTGAGATGAGGTCAGACTGGTGTATTATCATTATCAGACTGGTGTTTTACCTACCTCTCAGTACCATTCATGATTCTAAGAGATCCATGTAAGCACCTGAGATGAGGTCAGACTGGTGTATTATCATTATCAGACTGGTGTTTTACCTACCTCTCAGTACCATTCATGATTCTAAGAGATCCATATAACCCCCACAGATGAGGTCAGACTGGTGTATTATCAGACTGGTGTTTTACTTACCTCTCAGTACCATTCATGATTCTAAGAGATCCATGTAAGCACCTGAGATGAGGTCAGACTGGTGTATTATCATTATCAGACTGGTGTTTTACCTACCTCTCAGTACCATTCATGATTCTAAGAGATCCATATAAGCCCCACAGATGAGGTCAGACTGGTGTATTATCAGACTGGTGTTTTACTTACCTCTCAGTACCATTCATGATTCTAAGAGATCCATGTAAGCACCTGAGATGAGGTCAGACTGGTGTATTATCATTATCAGACTGGTGTTTTACCTACCTCTCAGTACCATTCATGATTCTAAGAGATCCATGTAAGCACCTGAGATGAGGTCAGACTGGTGTATTATCATTATCAGACTGGTGTTTTACCTACCTCTCAGTACCATTCATGATTCTAAGAGATCCATATAAGCCCCACAGATGAGGTCAGACTGGTGTATTATCAGACTGGTGTTTTACTTACCTCTCAGTACCATTCATGATTCTAAGAGATCCATGTAAGCACCTGAGATGAGGTCAGACTGGTGTATTATCATTATCAGACTGGTGTTTTACCTACCTCTCAGTACCATTCATGATTCTAAGAGATCCATGTAAGCACCTGAGATGAGGTCAGACTGGTGTATTATCATTATCAGACTGGTGTTTTACCTACCTCTCAGTACCATTCATGATTCTAAGAGATCCATGTAAGCACCTGAGATGAGGTTAGACTGGTGTATTATCATTATCAGACTGGTGTTTTACCTACCTCTCAATACCATTCATGATTCTAAGAGATCCATATAAGCCCAAGAGATGAGGTCAGACTGGTGTATTATCATTATCAGACTGGTGTTTTACCTACCTCTCAGTACCATTCATGATTCTAAGAGATCCATGTAAGCACCTGAGATGAGGTCAGACTGGTGTATTATCATTATCAGACTGGTGTTTTACCTACCTCTCAGTACCATTCATGATTCTAAGAGATCCATGTAAGCACCTGAGATGAGGTCAGACTGGTGTATTATCATTATCAGACTGGTGTTTTACCTACCTCTCAGTACCATTCATGATTCTAAGAGATCCATGTAAGCCCCACAGATGAGGTCAGACTGGTGTATTATCAGACTGGTGTTTTACCTACCTCTCAGTACCATTCATGATTCTAAGAGATCCATGTAAGCACCTGAGATGAGGTCAGACTGGTGTATTATCATTATCAGACTGGTGTTTTACCTACCTCTCAGTACCATTCATGATTCTAAGAGATCCATGTAGGCACCTGAGATGAGGTCAGACTGGTGTATTATCATTATCAGACTGGTGTTTTACCTACCTCTCAGTACCATTCATGATTCTAAGAGATCCATGTAAGCACCTGAGATGAGGTCAGACTGGTGTATTATCATTATCAGACTGGTGTTTTACCTACCTCTCAGTACCATTCATGATTCTAAGAGATCCATGTAAGCCCCACAGATGAGGTCAGACTGGTGTATTATCAGACTGGTGTTTTACCTACCTCTCAGTACCATTCATGATTCTAAGAGATCCATGTAAGCACCTGAGATGAGGTCAGACTGGTGTATTATCATTATCAGACTGGTGTTTTACCTACCTCTCAGTACCATTCATGATTCTAAGAGATCCATGTAGGCACCTGAGATGAGGTCAGACTGGTGTATTATCATTATCAGACTGGTGTTTTACCTACCTCTCAGTACCATTCATGATTCTAAGAGATCCATACAGGCCCCGTGATGATACCATAAACATATTAAACCAGAACTTAACCAGAGTGATTTTCCTTTAAAAAAAAAGAAAGATAAGAAGAAAAAAGCAGGAAAAGGGTAACCCTACATAGCTCGGGGGAGGGAGCTTATTTGCTCCTTCAAATCTCAGTTGTTGATTGTGCTATTGCAACAAAAATTGGAATGCATTTCACCCATGACTTAATCCAAAATCGGAAAGTATATTGTACCCATATTATTCAAATTTATTTTTAATTAATTGATTAGGCTAATTGATGCATGAAATAATAATTCGGCTGTAAATCTTCATAGCTCCAAAACTGCTCAATCTTTGTGATCTTTTCTTACAGATTTGTAGTGATCTTTTACTGGTGTTTTACCTACCTCTCAGTACCATTCATGATTCTAAGAGATCCATGTAAGCACCTGAGATGAGGTCAGACTGGTGTATTATCATTATCAGACTGGTGTTTTACCTACCTCTCAGTACCATTCATGATTCTAAGAGATCCATGTAAGCACCTGAGATGAGGTTAGACTGGTGTATTATTATTATCAGACTGGTGTTTTACCTACCTCTCAATACCATTCATGATTCTTAGAGATCCATGTAACCCCCTGAGATGAGGTTAGACTGGTGTATTATCAGACTGGTGTTTTACCTACCTCTCAGTACCATTCATGATTCTAAGAGATCCATGTAAGCTCCTGAGATGAGGTCAGACTGGTGTATTATCATTATCAGACTGGTGTTTTACCTACCTCTCAGTACCATTCATGATTCTAAGAGATCCATGTAAGCACCTGAGATGAGGTCAGACTGGTGTTTTACCTACCTCTCAGTACCATTCATGATTCTAAGAGATCCATATAAGCCCCACAGATGAGGTCAGACTGGTGTATTATCAGACTGGTGTTTTACCTACCTCTCAGTACCATTCATGATTCTAAGAGATCCATGTAAGCACCTGAGATGAGGTCAGACTGGTGTATTATCATTATCAGACTGGTGTTTTACCTACCTCTCAGTACCATTCATGATTCTAAGAGATCCATGTAAGCACCTGAGATGAGGTCAGACTGGTGTATTATCATTATCAGACTGGTGTTTTACCTACCTCTCAGTACCATTCATGATTCTAAGAGATCCATGTAACCCCCTGAGATGAGGTCAGACTGGTGTATTATCATTATCAGACTGGTGTTTTACCTACCTCTCAGTACCATTCATGATTCTAAGAGATCCATATAAGCCCCACAGATGAGGTCAGACTGGTGTATTATCATTATCAGACTGGTGTTTTATCTACCTCTCAGTACCATTCATGATTCTAAGAGATCCATGTAAGCACCTGAGATGAGGTCAGACTGGTGTATTATCATTATCAGACTGGTGTTTTACCTACCTCTCAGTACCATTCATGATTCTAAGAGATCCATGTAAGCCCCACAGATGAGGTCAGACTGGTGTATTATCAGACTGGTGTTTTACCTACCTCTCAGTACCATTCATGATTCTAAGAGATCCATGTAAGCACCTGAGATGAGGTCAGACTGGTGTATTATCATTATCAGACTGGTGTTTTACCTACCTCTCAGTACCATTCATGATTCTAAGAGATCCATGTAAGCACCTGAGATGAGGTCAGACTGGTGTATTATCATTATCAGACTGGTGTTTTACCTACCTCTCAGTACCATTCATGATTCTAAGAGATCCATGTAAGCACCTGAGATGAGGTCAGACTGGTGTATTATCATTATCAGACTGGTGTTTTACCTACCTCTCAGTACCATTCATGATTCTAAGAGATCCATGTAAGCACCTGAGATGAGGTCAGACTGGTGTATTATCATTATCAGACTGGTGTTTTACCTACCTCTCAGTACCATTCATGATTCTAAGAGATCCATGTAAGCACCTGAGATGAGGTCAGACTGGTGTATTATCATTATCAGACTGGTGTTTTACCTACCTCTCAGTACCATTCATGATTCTAAGAGATCCATGTAAGCACCTGAGATGAGGTCAGACTGGTGTATTATCATTATCAGACTGGTGTTTTACCTACCTCTCAGTACCATTCATGATTCTAAGAGATCCATGTAAGCACCTGAGATGAGGTCAGACTGGTGTATTATCATTATCAGACTGGTGTTTTACCTACCTCTCAGTACCATTCATGATTCTAAGAGATCCATGTAAGCACCTGAGATGAGGTCAGACTGGTGTATTATCATTATCAGACTGGTGTTTTACCTACCTCTCAGTACCATTCATGATTCTAAGAGATCCATGTAAGCACCTGAGATGAGGTCAGACTGGTGTATTATCATTATCAGACTGGTGTTTTACCTACCTCTCAGTACCATTCATGATTCTAAGAGATCCATATAAGCCCCACAGATGAGGTCAGACTGGTGTATTATCATTATCAGACTGGTGTTTTACCTACCTCTCAGTACCATTCATGATTCTAAGAGATCCATGTAAGCACCTGAGATGAGGTCAGACTGGTGTATTATCATTATCAGACTGGTGTTTTACCTACCTCTCAGTACCATTCATGATTCTAAGAGATCCATATAAGCCCCACAGATGAGGTCAGACTGGTGTATTATCAGACTGGTGTTTTACTTACCTCTCAGTACCATTCATGATTCTAAGAGATCCATGTAAGCACCTGAGATGAGGTCAGACTGGTGTATTATCATTATCAGACTGGTGTTTTACCTACCTCTCAATACCATTCATGATTCTAAGAGATCCATATAAGCCCAAGAGATGAGGTCAGACTGGTGTATTATCATTATCAGACTGGTGTTTTACCTACCTCTCAGTACCATTCATGATTCTAAGAGATCCATGTAAGCACCTGAGATGAGGTCAGACTGGTGTATTATCATTATCAGACTGGTGTTTTACCTACCTCTCAGTACCATTCATGATTCTAAGAGATCCATGTAAGCACCTGAGATGAGGTCAGACTGGTGTATTATCATTATCAGACTGGTGTTTTACCTACCTCTCAGTACCATTCATGATTCTAAGAGATCCATATAAGCCCCACAGATGAGGTCAGACTGGTGTATTATCAGACTGGTGTTTTACTTACCTCTCAGTACCATTCATGATTCTAAGAGATCCATGTAAGCACCTGAGATGAGGTCAGACTGGTGTATTATCATTATCAGACTGGTGTTTTACCTACCTCTCAGTACCATTCATGATTCTAAGAGATCCATGTAAGCACCTGAGATGAGGTCAGACTGGTGTATTATCATTATCAGACTGGTGTTTTACCTACCTCTCAGTACCATTCATGATTCTAAGAGATCCATGTAAGCACCTGAGATGAGGTTAGACTGGTGTATTATCATTATCAGACTGGTGTTTTACCTACCTCTCAATACCATTCATGATTCTAAGAGATCCATATAAGCCCAAGAGATGAGGTCAGACTGGTGTATTATCATTATCAGACTGGTGTTTTACCTACCTCTCAGTACCATTCATGATTCTAAGAGATCCATGTAAGCACCTGAGATGAGGTCAGACTGGTGTATTATCATTATCAGACTGGTGTTTTACCTACCTCTCAGTACCATTCATGATTCTAAGAGATCCATGTAAGCACCTGAGATGAGGTCAGACTGGTGTATTATCATTATCAGACTGGTGTTTTACCTACCTCTCAGTACCATTCATGATTCTAAGAGATCCATACAAGCCCCGTGATGATACCGTAAACATATTAAACCAGAACTGAACCAGAGTGATTTTCCTTTAAAAAAAAAGGAAGATAAGAAGAAAAAAAGCAAGAAAAGGGTAACCCTACATAGCTCGGGGGAGGGAGCTTATTTGCCCCTTCAAATCTCAGTTGTTGATTGTGCTATTGCAACAAAAATTGGAATGCATTTCACCCATGACTTAATCCAAAATCGGAAAGTATATTGTACCCATATTATTCAAATTTATTTTTAATTAATTGATTAGGCTAATTGATGCATGAAATAATAATTCGGCTGTAAATCTTCATAGCTCCAAAACTGCTAAATCTTTGTGATCTTTTCTTACAGATTTGTAGTGATAAAGACTGGTGTTTTACCTACCTCTCAGTACCATTCATGATTCTAAGAGATCCATATAAGCCCCTGAGATGAGGTTAGACTGGTGTGTTATCATTATCAGACTGGTGTTTTACCTTTCTCTCAGTACCGTTCATGATTCTAAGAGATCCATATAAGCCCCTGAGATGAGGTTAGACTGGTGTGTTATCATTATCAGACTGATGTTTTACCTACCTCTCAGTACCATTCATGATTCTAAGAGATCCATACAGGCCCCTGAGATGAGGTCAGACTGGTGTATTATCATTATCAGACTGATGTTTTACCTACCTCTCAATACCATTCATGACTCTAAGAGATCCATGCAAGCCCCAGAGATGAGGTCAGACTGGTGTATTATCATTATCAGACTGGTGTTTTACCTACCTCTCAGTACCATTCATGATTCTAAGAGATCCATGGAAGCCCCAGAGATGAGGTCAGACTGGTGTATTATCATTATAAGACTGGTGTTTTACCTACCTCTCAGTACCATTCATGATTCTAAGAGATCCATATAAGCACCTGAGATGAGGTCAGACTGGTGTTTTACTTACCTCTCAGTACCATTCATGATTCTAAGAGATCCATGCAAGCCCCAGAGATGAGGTCAGACTGGTGTATTATCATTATAAGACTGGTGTTTTACCTACCTCTCAGTACCATTCATGATTCTAAGAGATCCATATAAGCCCCAGAGATGAGGTCAGACTGGTGTATAGAGAGCTTCTCCATCAAATCTTGAGCTATTTTTATCCCCTCTTCCTGTGTTTGATCCTCCTCCAGAACAACCTGGTGGATATAAAAATAAAATTGATAATTATTGAAATAATCACAATCACAGCTGACTTGCTGGACAATAAATGTTTTTCAAAAAAGTAATATTCAACTAAAGTATCATACAGAATTGAGTATACCCCCTCCATTACAAAAAATAAAAAAATAAAAAGAAATTGGGTCATTTCTCCACCCAAAATATTTTATTGAACTAAAACAATCATTTAACCAGAATGAAAATCAGAGTAGCTTACAGTGGAAATAGGAAGAAGGGAAAAGAAGATAAAGAGAGATAAAGATTAGAGGTGTTGTGGCTCAGTGAATAAGTCTCTGGACTTTGAACCACAAGATACGGGGTTCAAATCCTACCGCAGCACTCGCATCCTTTGGCAAGGCGTTTATCTACATTTACCAATCTCCATCCAGGTGTAGTAAATGGGTACCCGGTAGGAAGGAATTCCTTGAATGCTCGAGCACCCGATCAGGGTAGCCGTACTAAAGCTGGGGTAATAGTATGCAGCGCTTAGAAACATTTGTATTAAGCACTATATAAATGTTGCATATTATTATCATTAATATTACTATTCTAAATGATTTCATTAATTAACTGCATATTGAATCATACGCAACATATTCAAGAAGGTCGCAAAGCTTTCCATTGAAATATTCCACATCAGTTTAGATTTTTGACAGATGAAGTTACCTCTAATTCCATGAAGTTCCCAAGCCCTTCCACCTCGTCAATGTGCAGTCTCGTCTGACCAATCATCATCAGCGTTCTTGTCTTCTTCACCACACCCCTTACACCCAAAGCCATCCCTAATGTTTGCTGTGATTGGTAGAAAATTAGAAGGCAAGTCGATTAATAAAAAGACAGTTTTTACAGTTGAAATCCAATGTTCACTATACCTACCATCAACCAATTAAAATAATTGTTTAAAGATGCAATTGATCAAAAAAGTTTGTTATAGGTGCAGTATATCAACTCAGGTCCATTAACATAAAACATTAAAAAATATAGAGGAGAGTCGCCACCTTTGCACGTTAAGAACCCACTGCACTATTTGTATAAGAGTAGGGGGAAACCCCGGTGTAGTGGTCCACCTGCATTCCCCCCAATCAGTTATATCGGGAGGAGAAACCTGTGGGTCATAGTGATTCAGTTTACTTTTCGCCTCCCAGGCACAGGTGACGCCAAACAAATTGATAATAGATATAATATAAACATAAAAGTTACAATGAATTTAATAACTGATTTAGCAGGGACCAACATCAATGAATTGCATTTTGATTGTATATTTTATTTTATATGGCCTAAGATAAAAGTTACAAAATCATAATCTGGTTATTTAGTTTTTCAGGGCCCAACGAGACAGTTATTGTACAATTGATGTATATATTTCACACAGCCCAAGTAAAAGTTGCAAAATTTTAATAATCATTGAGTGTATAATTCATTTTACCGGGCCTGAACATGAATGTTATGATTAATTAATTGCTTGTTTCTCTTCATGACATAGGACCGTTTTCACAAACCCATGAAACAAAAATATGCATCTTGTCTTGCCCACACTTCGTGTGATCAAAATGCAATTTAATGCAAGGCCCAAACCTCGATGATGTCATTTTGACAGAAAAAGAAATGAATTGAATTTCATGCTTGGTGAGTGGCTCAACTCCCTAGGTGAGTGTGTGTTGACAGGCAGAAATTGAAGAAGTTTGATTGCAATGGCTGAGTGATTTTCACTCCTTCCCTATTTCTCTCATAACTTTTCTACAATTTCAATCAATGTACCATACCTACTAGATTGCAGTTTCACATATTAGTCTCTTCCTTTTTCTACCTCTTGTTTTATTTTTATCGTTGTTGTATTTTTTTATTATACTGTTTTGTCTTAGTTTCTGTATTACACTGAATACATAATTTGTAAATTCTGTACACCTTATTCCTAAATATTGTTTAATCTGAAATCTTAAATTTCCTGGGTTTTTTCTTGTTTTGTTTTATCTAGCCAATCTTTTTTTTTTCATATCCTACCTCAATGTTTGTCTATCTTAGATAGCTTTGTGTTTGCTATTATGTTGTCTAAAGTCACCTATCCCTACATTCTTTGTTCACTATTCACATAATTTTATTTATCTTCTTTCCCTCAAATATTTACTGTCTGCTTTTCCTCTCACTTTCTCTGAAAGTCTGTGTCTAACTGTATGCCTGTCTCTCTGTATTTTTGTTTCTCTTGCCCCCCCCTCTCTCTCTCCTACATTTTCCCCATATTTCTCTCTATTCATATAATTTCCATGTTCTAAATCATATTCACTATGTTGGCTCAACCATTACCAGGGAAAGTAAAAACGAGCATGCATCGCATTAGTGGCCATCATTTTATTATCCTTATTATTATTACCATATTCCAGTCATAAATAATTATGTGCATTAACCTGATTTAAGAGCTACCAGTAACTGTATGAAATTCAACATGAAATCAACAAAGATATTGAAAACAATCTCTCTCTTCCCCTTTATCCCCCCACACACTCTCTCTCTGTAATTAGGCATGTGGGTTGTGGATGGGGGGGGGGGGCGCTCTCTATCCCTTCCTTGATCCTCTCCCTCATTTAACCCTTCTTTTTCTTCCCTTCCCTTCCTTCCACTCTCTCTCTCTCCCTCTCTCTTGCCCACTTCTCTCACTCCCCCCCCCCCTCCCTGTCAGAGAAGAAACCCATCTCTATCTCAATGAGGCGGTCCACTATAAGCAGGTGGATTCAATTATGGTACTGGAGCCACAGAGGGGGGATGTTTTGCGCCCCTCCCACTACAGGAAGGGGTACTTAATGACACCCCTTCCTCTTGGGAGTTCAACCTTATACAAAGTCAAGTGTGGTCTAAGGGGAAGGAAAGTCCTTGTAATTTGAGTTTGTTTGTGAGCAAACCAACATCAATTAACTTAGCATAACTTAATAGTGAGCTTCTTTAAGAACACTTTGAAGGTTTAACAACAATTTGATTAAAAATTTGAGTTTATATAGCGGTAAGACTAAGTGATGAGATTACATCATATAGATGAAGTAATCCTGAAAAGGACTGTTGTCTATTGAGGAAGATCAGAACATACTGCTCGAATCATTGAGATAAACTGCTATTTTAAGAGCTTTCACCAATAGATCACACAACCAGGGACGGTGGAACGGGAGGGGGGAGGGGGAGTGCCCAAATTCCTCGTAGGGAAAAAAATGCCCTTTTATCAAAATGGAAAATGCCCTTTTTTCAAAATGAAATGTGCCCCCCCCCTCATTCCCCATAGGAAAAAAATGCCCTTTTTATAAAAATGGAAAATGCCCTTTTTTCAAATGAAATGTGCCCTTTTTGAAAATGAAATACTCTTTTTGAAGTAAAACATAATACATTTTAGGTTGGAAATCACAGAATTTTTGGCTCGCACTTTGTGTTTGCATCAATTATTGTTTAGTATTGTACACAAATTCATATATGTATTATTATTTCTTCTTTAATGATTAAACTCAATTAATTTAATGTTGTTTGTGGTCAGAATAAAGTCTCAAGACTATTTCCATTAAAAAAACAATAAAAACCAAAAGTAAAATACAAAGAAATATATAGGAAATTTACAAAACAATAAAATACATAAAAAAATAATTGTGATATTGAATAGCCCAGTCTATTTAAGGTTAAGGCTTTCTGTGTCATGTACTTCAGTGATACAATACTTAAATCTCTCCCTTTCTTCTCTGTTCCTCTATCTCTCTCTCTCTTTCAATGTTCTCACCTTAAGGCTTTCTGCATCATCTACTTCTGTGATAGAATACTTTGACTCTTTTGGCCCCTCTCGATCTGATCGAATATAGGCGACCAATTTAGATGGCCTTGTAGGGTGATTCTGTAAAGAAAGAGAATAATTAGAGGAAAAGTATTCAAACACTATTCCCTCATGATTGCATTGAAGAATTTCTGTGTGCAAGAGGGGGGGGGGGGTCAGAATATGTATAAAATCGATATTTGATTAGAATGATTTTTATTTATGGAATGTCCACATCCTAAGCGAGAAGGAATTCATATTCTTTACTTAAAACAGACAATGATCACATACCATCAACAAAAATTCCCTCTATTTATTAAAGCATTTTTTTACATAGACAATTATTCATGGAAACATATCTACATGTCTGACAAGGATTACTACACACTATACCAACTATAGAGGGCACTATATCACTTTTAATAAAACTTGGCGTTTGTGTGTTTATGTGCCTTTGTGAATTTCTTCTCTATTCACTCCTGAATTTGTTCCAATCCTTCTTTTTCTCATCTTCTCCTCCTTCTTCACACCTTCCTTGTTTCCCCTCCTCCTCTTCTTTTACATTTTTTATTCACCTTCTTTCCCCTTTTTCTAAATTTTCATCTTCTCCCTCCTCTCCATTTTTCCCCCTCCTTTTCTCATCCTCTCTTTTTTTTTCTCCTTCTCGTTTTTTCCTCATCCTTCATAATCTTCCACCTCCTCTTCTTCCCTTTCTTCTTCTTTTTCTCCCATTTTCTATTTCCATTTCATCTTCTCTCCCCCTTTTCTACTTATTTTCCTATTTTTATCTCCATCTTCTTTCCCCCTCCTCTTTCTTCTTCTCCTGTTTCCCCCTTCTCTTATCTTCTTCTTATCCCCTTATTCTCATCTCTCAATTTCTCTCTCTCTCATCTTTCCTCTTCTTCTCATATTCTTCTTACCACTCTCCTTTCTCTTCTCAACCTATTAACCTGTTCGAGGCTGGATGATTTCCTTATAACACATGTTTTCTATAGACTTCAGCCTTCCTATGTGTAGGCTAAGTATCTAACGGGTTAATTCTTTTCTTTCAAATTACCATTGAACATACCTTGAAGTGCCCCACTTCCATCTTCACGTAGGTAGATATTAGTGTGGCAGGGTTTGGGGGGCTTTGTAGCCCATTAATAACCAAATTTTGATAGTCTCTGTTTAAAGTTGAGGAGTGCGGACGATTTGATGGCTTTTTTCTGGGAGCTTATTCCAGGTAGCTATCGATAACTCTTTTACTAAAGAAATGTTTCCTAATATCCAGTCTGGAATGAGTTTTGCTGAACTTTTGGGAATGACCTCTGGTGCTCTGATACGTTGCTTTCTGGAACATGAAGTCAGGATGGATGTTATCGATCTTTGACATTATACGATAGGCTTCAATAAGAACACCCCTCTTCCGCCTATGCTCAAATGTTGTAGGGTTTAGTCTTTTCAGTCTGGATTCATAGGGTAGATCTTTTAGGTTGGGTATGAGTTTGGTAGCCTGGTGTTATCCCCCTCACCACACACAAACAATACAAAGCAATCTTTCAAATGGGATGGAACGATTTACTTACGATAATTTCTCGGAGCTTCAATCTTCCCTTTCCACAGTTGAAGAAGGTATCAACTTGCTTCATGACATCAGTCTCCTGCTCGTCGGCAAAGTCTTTGGCAAGCGCCCTCAGGTGGTCCGGGTTTGTCACCCTGGCCTTTATCTCAACATTTGACCTCATTTTACTATAAAACGTAAAGTTGGATGGAAACCAATTAAACTTCTTATTCATTTCATTCATTTATTTTACAACTTCCACTAGTGATGGCCTTATATAATTGAAAGGAACACAACTATGTGGAAAGCATAAGCCAATCCAGGATTAGGCCAAGCCTAAAACAACAATGCATTATAAGTTACACAACTACTATTTTTTTATAACTTACTGAAAATAAACCTTTGACTTTGACCAACTGAAAAAAATGATATCCCTAAAAAGAATTGTTCAAATCTAGGGTGAACATAAAACACCCCCGTTTACATGCTATGGCCCGTATTCTGAAGTCAGGTTTAACTTAGACCACAGTCTAACTCTGTGCTAAAATTATGGGAAGCCAAAATTTCAAAATTTCTATTTATATATTATGTCTCTTATGTTTACTATTTTGTTTCCTGTTGCTTTCATAATGAAGAAAAATACTTCAGTTATCATTCCCAGAAAATCTTTAACAATTTGAGTGTCAAATGAGTTAATAAAAAAATGGTTATGTACTGTGAGGGAACGGTGCCCCAGTTGGCTCACCATAGTTAAACCACAACTTTAAACCAGGGTTTAATAAACCTGAGTTCAGAATACAGGCCCATGATTCTGAATAAAGAAGAAGAAATTTGATTCTCTAAATCATGGACTACAGTATACACAATTCCAAATAAATACACATTATTTTCACAACATAAAACATACATTTTGGACTTGTGCTTGATTTTGTTAGGCATATTTAATCTACTTACTCATTAGCCTTTGTAGGGGATCTGTTGCTTTGGAAAAATCTATATACTTGGAAGTTTCTTTGAGGTGTTAACAAGGCTTGTCGGATCGTTTTTGGAGTCCTTTCAAAACTCTTCCAAGAGGTTTCAATCAGTTCAGATGAACATCTCCTGTGAGTGAATATAAAAAGTTAGTTTTATCAGATATTCAAGGTGTAGAAATAAAAACATCATCATCATCATCATCATCACCATCATCATCACCATTATCATCATCATCACCAACATCATCACTATCATCATCATCATCACCAACATCATCATCATCATCATCATCACCATCATCATCATCATCATCACCATCACCATCATCATCATCATCAGTCATCACCAACATTATCATCATCACCATCATCATCACTATCATCATCATTATCATCATCAGTCATCACCAACATCATCATCATCATCATCATCACCAACGTTGTCATCATCATCATCATCACCATCATTACCATCATCATCACCATCATCATCATCATCACCAACATCATCATCATCATCATCATCATCATCACCATCACCACCATCATCATCATCATCATCATCACCATCATCATCATCATCACCAACATCATCATCATCATCACCATCATCATCATCATCATCATCACCATCACCAACATCATCATCACCATCATCATCATCACCAACATCATCATCACCACCATCATCATCAGTGATAATTGATAACACCTACGTCCACATTTCATGAATTATATCCATAAACTTTCAAAGTTATGATGGCAATTCAACAAATACCCCCAACATGGCTAAAGTTCATTGACCCTTAATAACCTTTGACCTTGGTCACATGATCTGAAACTCGGAAGAATATTCAGTAGTACTTGATTACCCTTATGTCCAAGTTTCATCAACTAGGTCCATATACTTTCTAAGTTATGATGACATTTCAAAAACTTAACCTTACATGTAGGTAAAGATTTTTATGTTGATTCCCCCAACATGGTCTAAGTTCATTGACTCTAAATGACCTTGATCACGTGACCTGAAACTCAGGAAGGATATTCAATAATACTTGATTACCCTTATGTCCAAGTTTCATGAACTAGGTCCATATACTCTTTACGTTATGATGACATTTCAAAAACTTAACCTTAGGTTAAGATTTTGATGTTCCCCCAACATGGTCTAAGTTCATTGACCCTAAATGACATTTGACTTTGTTTATGTGACATGAAACTAAAACAATACTTGATCACCCTTATGTCCAAGTTTCATGAACTTAGTCCATATACTTTCTCAGTTATGATATTTCAAAAACTTAACCTTTGGTTGTAATGTTGGCGGAAAAGTTCGCTCTGCTATGCAGGCGAGACAAATATGGCAATAGTAGGCCTAGCAATAGGCAGTTTTTGCATTTACTCCGGAAAAACACTCTATACAATGCATCAATTCCTTTGAAAATGCAATTAAAATCACCATAGTCTATAGAGAGCTGAGAGGTGTTTGTCAAAGATTGAAGATTTGCACCAGACAAACAATTCCAAAATGTTGTTGTCCAGAGTCAAGAGATTCCGATGCTTTCCCGGTCCACCAACTTTCGACAAAAACCTCTCAGCTCTCCATTGTGATTTGACTTGCACTTTCATTCATTCGTCCATATTCATTCGTTCATTCATTCATTCATCAATTCAAATGATCAATTCATCCATTTTATGGCATTTGCTTGTTCATTCATTCATTCCTCCATCCATCAATTCATTAATTTATTTGTCTGTCCGTTCTTCCATTTATTCAATCGTAATATGCAATCATGTCCGTCGTTCCAAGGCCAAGCCTCCTCCAGCGAGTTCCCAAACCGAACATTTCTAGAGCGGAACTCTGAAGCTGCGGCAAGGGGACGCTTCGGCAGACACGACGTCCCGCATGCCCTCTCGACTTCAGCGCTCGCATTCTCCTTGAACGTGCACGAATTGAGAGTAAAATAACCATAATTACCCAAATATTCTGCTCCCTAGAAATGACTGCGGCAATTTTGTGAGAATGAAGACGTTGAATGTAAGCATGAGGAATCTTAAATTCAAGGTGTTAAGCACAAATTAGAAAAATAACCAGCCTAGAGAAGATATTTTTAACTACAGCAGCAGTACTATCGTCTACAGCGTCTTTCAGTATACAAAAAATAATTGAAATTGAGAGCACCAGTTCAGGCGCATGTAGACGTACGATATGGCGAGGCCGACGTGGATATATTTCCCTGTAACTTGTTTGTTCAAATGTAATGTCTCGGTTAGCCAATTCAGATCTAAAAATAGTTAATTTTAATTATTCTTGTAGTCTAATTTCAAATGAAAACCACACCACATCTTCCTTTTAAACAAATTTTCTCTTAATACAATAATAAACGTGTAAATGCCATGAAATTACATGTTTATAAATCGTAGGCCTACGCACATTGCAGCTTAAGGATGTGACACACGTTTCCTTTGATAATACATCTACCATATTTTATTTCTTATAAGTTCCCATTTCGAATTAAGTGTTAATTCGTAGCAGTGGCGGCGGAACTTATTTTCGTTTGGGGGGGGGGGGGGGGGTTGGGGGGCAAAGCCAAAGAAGGGAACTTATATCAAAATGGGCATTTTGATTCAAACGGATATTTTCACCATGAGATTATCATCTGCGTTAAGTAGTTGTGTTTTTTGTAGTAATTAAGTTGAGCAAAGCCTTTTTAAGTGATTTCTGATTGATAAAAGATATATTTAGGCTTTGTTTTTCCGCGAGCGAGGGGAACGTGCGAGTGGTTTGGAAGAATTTCCAAATCTGAAGTTGCGAAATTCGCTTTTTGGTCAATTATCGCGCAAATTAGCTGTTAAAAGGGCATCCTTGAGAGATTTTGCGAGCGCGAATCGCGAGCTCAAACTTTTAGACATTCTTTGTATTGAAAATTAAACTTTCCAAGCAGTTTTTGTTATCATGAAAAATATGTGTATAACTAAAGAATTGACGCGAGTGCGAAAAAGGTATTTAACTGGGGGGGTGGGGCAAGTGCCCCCTGCCTCCCCCCTGATCCACCGCCCCTGATTCTTAGAGAGTGTATATATTTCACCCATATCTTGAAAACTGAACATTATAGACATTATTTAGGGTAGTGGAAATGAGACAAAATACTTGTTTAATGAACTGGATGGATGCAAGATTATTTGTTAAGTACTTTTTGAAAGTAAATTGACGAGCATAGCGTCTACCTAATTATGTTAGTGCCTCCGTACAGATTACTCAATTGGAATTTGCTTTATATGATTCAAGATTTTTTTTCAGCTTGATTTTAAACAGATCAATTTAGCGGCGTTTGTAATGCCATTGCCGAGTGAGTTCCAGTATTTAGGACCATAAAGAGTAATTATTTGTGCAAAGAGAGTGCGGGTACGGGGAAGGTGGAAACGGAGGGATTGTCGGATTTGGTACTGTGAATTGTGGTGTTTTTTCTAAACATGTTAATCAATATGTTTGGCAGTTTATTAATGTTCGATTTTTACATGAATTGCCCTCATCATCATCCCCATCATCATCATCATCCCCATCATCATCATCATCCCGATCACCATGATCATCACCACCCTCATCATTACCATGCACCCTCATCATCATAATATCATCATCATCATCATCATCATCACCACCACCACCACCACCATCCTCTTCCTCCTCGTCATCATCATTATCATCATCATCACCGTTGTCGTCGTTTCTCTCAACATGTCGATGTGAATATCAATGCAAAGAAACATAAATAACAGAACTTCAAACCCTTAAAGAATTCACATTGTCAATGACATCAATTAATCTTTATTGAGATCATTTCTGTACATAAAAACATAATATCATCTTCTGTACTCTATCTTCAACTTTACAAACAAACAGAAAAAAAAATCACCATCATTTTTTTCTGTACAATTATTATATTCATGCTAATTTCATCAAAAACATGAAAATTAGTTCTGTTCTTGGATGTGAAAATCGAACCTACAGTTCACAGGGAAATGTACAGAGAAAAACCCAACACTGAAAACCAAAGGTGTAAACATCACAATCAAATTACACAAATAATCAATTTGAATACAAATACTGAATTTTTACTTTGTAACTTTGGCAGGATGGTGACGGTCTAATTATTGCTACAATTAAATACTCAAATAATTCTGGTGGCATTTTGGAAGGATGCTGATTTGAGAAAATAAAAGGAACAATACAAATGTGAAGATCTTACTAAAATTCATGACCACATATTTAGCAAAGTAACTTCTTATTGCTGATAGTTGAATAATGCCATCCTTAATGATACTGACAAGACTTTTCTTTCTAATCCCTTGCCAGAATAAATCAAGTTATTGTCATAGATATATTTCGTTGAGAAAAGCTTAGAAAACTTTGACCCTGTTTGGAAATTTGACTTTTGAAACTCATCACTCGTATAAGACGCACACGACACACAGGTACTGTGTGGCCTTCTATGTACATAATATATGCAGCCTTTCTTTGTTATCTACCCGCTCCTCCTCGAGCAATATACTTTATTGCCGCACTGGAGGTCCATAAAAGAATTCCATTTCAATAAAAAACATAACAAAACAAACTCGATAAGAGCAAAATTATGATACGAATATCTGTACAATCGAATAGTTATAAACAATACCAAGAGGGGAGACATGGTGATATTAAGAAATAAGAACATTCGTCACAAAATATTTGCATAATGAATTCAAAGAAGCAAACTCAGATGCTCTTGAAAATGAATTTAGACAATATAACATGAATACTATTTTTGTTATTTGTGAATAATAACAATAATAATAAAAATAGAACTACACTTGCCTTGCATAATTTACATATCAAATGATTCTGTGGTTTAAAATCGTCGGACAGGATTCACAAATTAATTCAAATTGATTCAAATGAAAAATTAATAAATAAAAAACAATAGATGACACAACCAAGCACCAAGTGCGCATTAAATAAGTGTTTCTATCAAAAGTGCATTGTAGAGCCGTTGAAACGGGTGTTTCTATTGGTCCATTAGTGACTGAGCGGACCTGACACAGTTAGAATCCGATCTCTGATTGGTGGACAAGGAGATTGGCCTCAACAAGCACTGTTAAAAGTGCAAAATATATTCTCACTATCAAATATATCCCTAGCACACTTAATACTCAGTAACACACGTTAGCACACTCACGGTATGTGGTTGCCGTAGCTGGCAAGATGTAAACAAATGATTTTATTGGCAAAAGATGGCACAATACTAATAAAAGAATGGCAAATGTGAAAGGAATGAGTCTAAAAATGTATTACGGATGTAAGCCCTCCAGCCGATCATCGCAACTACAACTTAGCTTAGACTTGAAACTGAACCAAATTATGATAAAACAAGTCACATGAACTACAAAGGGCAAGACTTGACGGCTTTCTGGTTGTGATGACTTTATTTCCTTTTCTCAAACCCCACCCCGGTAGAATCAGGAGTGGAAGATCGAGACGAAAACTGATCAAGCACAACGGAATAGCTCTATTTGCAAGAACACTATGATTCCTATTCCTACTTCTACAATTTCAATGAATACATTTTGATCTGGTTTTTATTCGTGATGGTGACTTACAATTTGTTTCCGGAAAAAAATGCGATACAAATATTTCACAGATTAAAACAAATGGTAGACACCATTCACTGTGCTAAAACACACATAAGGCTAACGCTCTAACTCAGCAAATACACTTGGTATGGACTCTATCAGCATTCATACATTCTGCGTGGGGTGTCCTATTAATTTTTCATTTACTGTGGAAAAAAGGAGCAATTTTTTTTCATTAATTCCAAAATCTTCATCTGCGAGAATAATCAATGAATTTTTAAAAGAAACTGGCATTGAGAGGATTGAAAAAACATATACCGAACGCAAACAAGAGCATAAAGAAAAACATTTGCAATTGAAGTATGAAATATGAATTATAGATATGAAAATTTCCCCCAATAGTTGCTGGGAGAGTAATCATTCCTGAAGAAGTAACATTTCTTAAAGGACACCCCATCATTTAGTGCTGCAGTAAAAACTCAGTATAAGAGAAACACAGGTGTGATATAACAAGAACTTTGTTATAACGGAGACCTCGTTATACTGAGTTTCCACTGCCTTATCTGATCCTCTTCAAACTACCACCTTTCAAACAAGATAGTCTTCATGCATGTTGCGTCAGACACCTTTTACACAATCATCCATGCAATAATGCCTTTTCACTTTTCACATTTAAAATATATACACCTTTATTTACCATCCTAGTCCATTTCCCCTTATTGGAAAAATCCATTATCATTTTTTACATCATTCAATTCCATCTAAGTCAGTCGTCACCTCCCTCATCCGTTGAGGGGTTCCCGGGAAAGAGCCAGAACACATGCCAAGAACTCAATACCTTTGCACATCTATACAGTTCTAAATCTATTGCTTCTATGCTTTCAAGCTTTTTGTTTGTAATAAATTATTGCTATAGAATTCACATACTAGGATGATGATTTTGTACAAAAAAGAGTCAACAATGAATGGTTTATTAGGTCTTGCAATATTCTAAGGGTGAAAAAAGATTAATGATTAGCTAAACAAAGTACTTCTCAATACATCCCTTAGCATATTTGCTTAAAGATGGGGGAGGGGTCATAGAAGGGGGGGGGGGTGGTCCCCAAGAGTGAGAAGGGTCAGGGTGGGGGGGCAATATAAAAAAATCAATTATGAGAGAATTGTACTTTACAAGAATGTACACATTTAAGTACTTTTCATAACAACAACGGGCTAATGCTCTTATACCATGTATACCCAATCATAAACTTATCTATCATTTTTTTGTATTATTTTAATTCACTTTGGTATACACAAGTATAATTTTGGTCTCATTTGTTTAGCTTGTAATCTCATGATTAAAATTCAGGACATATTCCACCATACCGTATCTGGATAGAAGTTGCTTTCATAAGAAACCTGGCCGAACCTGAAAAGTGCTCATGATTTTGAAAGAAAGATGAACAATTCCCTTGCCATTTGGTATCCAAATCGGCTTGAGAATATGCTTTGGTAAGTTTGATCTCATTGTTTCCACAATTAATTTGTTTATGCTTAGGCTAATAAGAAAATATGGAAATTATCATTGATTAAGTCTTCATTTTCTGTTTAGTTCATTTTTCTGGGGAATTCATTCGGATTGGTCAATTAACACATTTCCCTTGGAGCATATCGAAAACTTGTATGCAGTGTACCGGACATGTAAAAACATAGCAGACGACGTTTGCAGACCTCGCGATCATCGTATGACTAGTGGTGCGGAATGTTCCATTGCGGCTTTATGGGGGAAATAGCATTACAGAGGGATAAAATGTATACACAGATAATGTTTCAGCGTTGATTCGCAATATTTTGAGTCAATTTTCATGAATTATCGTTGTTTGAACATTTAAACATCATTATAAAATGAAAGAAATAAGCAAAACTTAATTTTCAGACTTAGCTATGCAGTGGTAAGCTAGGATGCACCCCTCGTATACATAATGGACCCGTCACGAGTGTAGGTTTGCTCTTCGGACATCACTATCACAAAGAAAATCTCCTCTGATTTGATGATAAAAGTGCCCTATTTCCTTATTAACCAATCTCCATGGCTCTTTCATGAGTATTTGCCTTACAATGTGCCCTTTATTGTAATCTGGGCGGAAATTCATGATACCACCACCCACCGATGTGACGACGGATATAATCCACCCGGGTACTATAAAAATGTCCCCCAAACCCATTATCCCAATACATATTCCTGACTATGGATGGTTTCTAATGATTTTAATGTAATAAAGTGCCATATTTCCCACCAATTGAATGTAAAAAAAATTATGGTCATCTGATAGAAGAAGTTGTTACCATTCATTTCAGGGGGGCGGAAATTCAATCTGAATCAACGCTTGTCCTTGATACACATTTGTTTGTGAAAAAAGGGTATAATGCAAGGGAATTCTGCGTGTTATAAGGGTGCGTGCGTGCAGCGAGGACCTTCTGTCCGCTAGTTTTCCATATGGGAAATTCCATTTGGTTTCGCCCTAAGAGGTCCTCTTCCAATCGTCGTGGACGTCACACGCGCGGAGTGAAAATAACAAATATGATTTATTATTAATAAAGTATTTACGAGTAACCATTCATCATTCCCATGACCGAACTATGTTCCTTTGCTCTGAGCCTGAGTGCTGCGATGCTGTTAGTACGACGATCCACGCCTCCGACGCCCTCTACGGTCGGGTGCATATCGGTGTACTGTCCGTTGTACGCTGCGGCGTTGAGGCCGCCGACGCTGGACATGAAGTTCGAGCTCGGACTGCTGACCGGTGCGGTCCCCGATGAGGGCGGCATACTGGTAGGCATAGAGGTCATCGAGGTCATGTTGGACATAGGGTTCATGACCCCGGTGTTGTTCATTTGATGGGCAGGGACGCCCATAAAGGATGGGAGTGTTGACTGCGGTGCCATGCAGCTGTTGATCGGGTTCTGGCCGGGCATCTGGGGCTGTTGACCGACCGGGGACATGGAGGACGCGAGGGGTGACGCCATGTTTGCTGCCGTTGCCCATGGTGACGATTGATGAATCTGTGGATGCAAAGGAAGAAGAGAAACAATATTTGATTAGAGAAAAATTACTTGAAAGACGAGTATTGATATTTCATATGAATAAATAAATTTGAAAATAAAATATGATCTTTGTTGATATTAAGACCAACAACTAATTACTCCAAATTTTTCAATATCCAACTATAGATGATTTTCATTCAAGGCTTTGTATAACAAAGTTCAACTGGGAACTATACAGCAAATTACTTTCCAAAATCAAATTTTGGCTGACATTAAACTTTTTAATACAAAATTAGCCACGTTAAACATTCTTGAACATGACATTTTCGAAGACAAGATTACATTAAAGCGTTTCCAAAACCATGGCTGATTACTCCAAATATTGGCTAATACACTGAAAAGGAATATATTTTACTTGAACAAACGCGTGCACATGCAAATCAGGTTAAACATGGACAACCCAAATTAATATAGTACAATATTTTCATGCAAAGACACATATTGAAGCATGCTATTATTTTTCAAAAAGCGGACTGACATGATAAGTGTAGTTAGGGACGTTAGTTGTGGTATGTTATCAGGGGAAATTGGATGCAAGCTCAAATAACCAGATATCATTCAAATAAAATAGGAAAGTGATTAGAGGGGATTTGGCTTTATGAATATGAAATACGTTGTCAAGATGCTAATTGGAGAACTTTGAATAGAGCAAGGAAAAGAAGGCTAATGGTTTACAGGCCTTAAAGGAGAAATTGATTTTGAACATATGGCCTTATTATATATCAATGGAAATGTAATGATTTGGGGATTATCATTAGGCCATTTAAAAATAACGAAAATAATATACAAGATGGAAATCGCCAATTAAAAAGCGCTAAAATTCCTCTCCGAAATATGCCTCGCATCGATCTCTGAATTGACTCGAATTTGATGACGTGTATAAGAGTACCAGAGACGTGATTGGCTCTCCCACATCAAGCTCCACTTGCGTGCCTTTCTCCTTTAACAAGAAAATCATGGAAATGCTCTAGTGAAGGACTTTTGTACCTCTATTTGACTTTATTCATTTTATTTCATTCTATTTATGTTTTTTTTTTGCTTACAGAATCGGTATCGAGTGATCTAAAAAAAAGCATGAGGAAGTCATTTGATAATGAAGTGAAGAAGATGAAAGAGTCCCCAAAACCGAGAGAAATGCAGCCTTCGACATTGGGCGGAGGGGTGAGAATGCATGATGAAGAATGATGGGACGAACTGAAAGATGCAAGGATGATGCCCTAGAAGAGGAAATGATGATGGTGGTGATGCGTAACCATGAAAACGGTCATTTACCATTGAGGAGTGGTTACTGGTGTCTTGTGATTCGTTGGTGGTACTGGTACCGGGCGTGCCTCCCACCGAACTGGACGGGTGGCACCCGATCTTCCTCGAGTCGAATTCCCGGCGGAGGTTCTGCAGGTTGCGACAGATTCGGAGCATGGCGCCCTCAACGGGAGCTGGGGGTTGATGTGAGTCGCCAAGGACATGGAAGCCAGGAGAATTGACCTGTTTACATAATAGCGGGGTAAGTGAAGTGGTTGGGTAAGCTACTAATTTCTACAAAGCACACTTTTCACTCTTAGCTGGCTACATAAGGGTCACACTGGTCTATCGCTAATTTCTTGTACATAAACACAGCAGTATATATATATATATATATATATTTTAGGTATACAAAATTAGGCAGCGGGTTATTTTTACACAAGCTAATATAATTGTGTTTTACTCAAAACAAACACAGCACTGCAGCGGAATTTATATATATATTGCTTTTTTGACAGAAGGGTATGTCTAATAATAATTACAGAGTGAAATGTTTGTTATATCACAGCACCTGAACGTTGAATCTAACAACGGACAATGTTAAAGTATAACTCACATAACACCGCAACATCACATGCGTATAAATGATACAAATTCTGATTACAGAGTAGAAAAAAAGAAAACTTGGCGATATAAATCATTTTAGGGTAGAAAGATACAGATCTAGAGAGGAACATAGGAATGGGACTCAAGCGTGTTTTATTGTGTGTGTGTGTGTGTGTGTGGGGGGGGGGGGGGTCTAGTAACACTTTGGGTTAATAATGAAATGAGAGAGGAACGGGAGAGGCGTTACAGGGGTGTAAACCCAACTCTTACGCACCTGTGAGTAAGCATCTGGGCGTGGCGCTATGGGCATCTCGTAACCAGATCCTGGTCCTAGGCCCCTCATGTTCTGGAACTGCTGGAAGCGTTCCCTTTTCCTCCACTTAGCTCGCCTGTTCTGAAACCAGACCTGGATCAGGAGAGAGAAAGAAAGGGGAAATCAAGATGATTGTAAATCGTCACATGAAATCAAGATTTAAATTTCAATCGAGATTGATTAAATTCCAATCAAGATTGATTAAATTTCAATCAAGATTGATTAAATTTTCAACCAAGACTCGATCATTCGTTAACGTCACCGGCCACATGCAGAGCAATAGCGCCAGCTATCTGAATATGCTATACATGCTATAATGTTGTACAGCAGCTTTGTTCCAAGTTCGGGATGGCATTAAAATAATTAAACCGATAGTTCATTAGGTGTTGATAATCACACGTAAAGTGTTTCGGGCTTAATATGATAAAAAGAAATACGAACTCAAGATATGATCAACACGGTTAATCTGCTCTATTGTAAAAGACTTATAAAGAGTACAGAGAGAGAGAGAAAGAGAGAGGAGTGAGGGAGGAGCGGATAAAAAGAGCGAGGAGGGAAGAAATATAGAAGATGAATATCGAAGGGAGAGAAGGGAGATAGCTCGAAAGAAAAAAATAAAACGGTGAACTGATAGTGTAGCGGAAAGTATTGGGGTCACAACGGGAGAGGCTCGGCTTGGCAAGCCGACAGAACACCGCTCGGCTGTCCCAAGAGGGAAGAGTGAGCCGTGAAAAGGTCGCGGAGGTTTAATTCAAAATGCCCGAAGCCATTTGTAAAATATCTTTTTAATATTTATTCTATTTGAGGGCGCTTGGGCAGATGTTCCGAAGTGATTTTTTCCCTCTCCCATCTCTCTGTATCTCTTCGAAAGTGGGCGATGTAGTATAGTAGTTCATCTCTCACTATATATTCCTCTAACCGTCCAAGCCCAAGTGCCAAATCGATTTTGGTACCGACTAATTTTGGAGACGTAAAGTGTTTCTCCATTCTTCAGAGAATATTGATTGAAATGTACCCAGTACCTTGCTATTTATCTTTATTTAAAATCACCATAGCGCTGCACACAAGAGCTTTAGAATAACACTAATCCCCCCCCCCAAAAAAAAAAAATAGAGAGAGAGAAAGAAAGTAATTCGAGAGTTGGGTGACGAAGAGAGAGAGAGAGAGAGATAAGCGTTAGAAGAAGATTAAAATGGAAATGGAGATGGACTACGAAAAGGTAATATAAAGTGAACAAGAAGATAAGAGATCAAAGTGTCAATATTAAAATGATAAGGGGGAGCGGCAAGGGAGACGAGCTGGAAAGGGGGGGGGGGGGGTACAGGGAAAAGTTGTGTCCAAGTGTGGGGGGGGGGGGGCAGAAGGAGAAATCGGGTCAGTGTTTTCTAATTTTTCCCATTTCACGGGCTATGCAGCGTGGAAACCGCTGAGAGAAACGCTCTCGTGGGAGACCAATATGAAAGATTAAAAAATATCTAGGTATTTTGTTTCTTTCCTCCCTGCCGAACCAAACCACCTACATATTGCAATACCGGTCGAAAAAATATATAACGCACAATATTTTAATCCATGATTAAACAGTGTACTAAAGCTCATACACTCTAAAAGCGTAGAGTAAAAATTTACCCAATATTGGGTAGAAAGGGAACATGCATGTTTGCTGGGTGATTTTTTCCCCTTAATATTGGGCAAAACACATGTTTGAAGGGTAAATTTCAACGCAACATTGCGTAAAATTTACAAAATATTTGAATCTTTCTACCCAACCAACATGCATGTTCCCATTTTACTCAATATTGGGTAAACCTTTTTTTCTTAGAGTGTATAATACTTATGGATATTTTTATTCGCTGTGGGGAAGGGAAAGGTTCGATATATTACCCTACAATACACATACTGTTCTATCTTATAAAAAATAAGTCATACTTAAACATGATAAAAGGACGATTTATTTCACCCATCGATACGGCACGTAGATGAATTTGTTGAAACAGTATTCTACTTAACTGTGTTTTTATTTCGCTAAAAGCTTTCGCGTCTCGTTTTCACAGTCAAGTTTGTTTTCGGTTTTTAACCTAATTTCATTTCCAAACAAAAGAACCAAGTCGATCACAAAAAGGGAAAGAGGGAGGGGGGGGGGGGGTAAGATTCCTAAAAAGTGGAATGAGATAACGCACTGAGTGACATACACACCATTAATGTTAGATTGTATTTCTTGGCGACGGATTTAGAGAAATCACTCGGGAGCAAGTCCGGAGTAATAATGAAAAAAAATGGGGGAAATTTCTTGGGTTGCTATGGATACGAGACGCGTTCTAGCCTGTATGGGATGACTTTCTGCGAAGAGCTTTGTTTTTTCATGGAGATTCACATAGTTTTATATGAAGAAAAGGAGAGAAAGGGGTGATATTGTAACATCCTAGAGGTGAGAGATGGGGTGGGAGGGGCACATTAAATGGAAATGAAAGTAAGGAGAAGGTAGATGTAGCAGGAGTTTGGTGGACGGTGGAAAAGGATACGCATCGAAACTAAACAACTTTTCCACCTGCGGAGCGCGCTTCGCCTTTCTCCGTCGAACCTCAAATCGGAGCACCTCTCCTCTGACAGCGAGAGAGATATCGGAAACTCCTGGACAGGTGCTCCGACATGAAACAAAAGAACCCAATCCCGTAGATACCCCAGACATTCTCGCATGTGTTTGTTGCTCATGAAAACAAGTGTTTATGTTACACGTCGAGACGCAGAGCTCGCCATATGCCGCCCCAATTCGTCTCACTTTTTTTTTTCGACAACAGACCGATACATGGGAAAACAAAGGCATGATACCTCTTTGTCAACATCAAAGAGACATTAAGGGGAAGAAAAACATTAAAAGGGATACGTGCTCGATCGCTGCGATGCGTTCGAGAAATTTCTGGGAGGGCATGTTGGGGGCCAGGGTGTATTTTTGTTAGGATTTTCATCGAAACATTAACCAAATTTGGTGAGGTTATTCGTCAGTAGCCGTGTTTTTTAAGGGGTGGCAATCTTATCAGTTATGTTCTTGTAAGTTACATCCACTTACAAAATATACAACGTATGGTATTGTGGTATATGCCTGATATTCGTGTGATTCTAGTTAGTATGGTGTTGTGAAATTGACAAATCCTGAGCGATGTGCATGGAATTTTTAGAGTGGTTGCAAGTTGGTCATGTTACATGAATTCCCCGCCCTTTGTTTTTATGAATCCATGGTATGGAGGATGATACAGGAGAGGTGACAAGGGATAATTCAATTTAGTCAACAATCTCATCTTAGAAAAAAAGATGAATAAGGTGAAAGAAAACCAAAATGTACAAGAAGAAAAGGACCCGTGCATATGTCTATATGTTTTCACCAGACATAATATTTTATCATGTTACGTGCATAATTTAACCAACCCTGTATAAAAATTGTATTAAACAGACATAAATCATAACAAGAGTGGAATCTAGCCCATCACCCCCAAAATAGAATGCTCTTCTGTGGGGCCGTATGAGCTATTACACTGGAGGGGGGGGGGGGGGCAGGGGAAATGAAAAATAGGACGCCCTTGTCAACACTAGATGTAGCGAATCAAAATTTAAAGACGGCGGGATGGGGGGATAAGCTCGCCAGACCTCGATGGTGAGCTTTTTTTTCTTTCTTTTTCCGTCGGGCGGCGACTACAAAGGAACCGGGGAAGGAAGCTGGTTGAAGCAACCTTGGGATTCCGATAGGGTAACAGAGAATGGTGTCCGAAAGAAGACCAAAAGAAAAAAGAAAAGAAAGTCGGTCGAATTTCGGGGAGCGGCGAGCGAGAAGTTCACGGTGCGGTGGTGGTAGGAGGGGGGGGGGGGTAGAGAGGAGAGGGTGGGAAGTATGTGGAGAACGAGAGAAAAGGGAGGGGGATATGTGATTGAAAAACTAAAGAAAAGACCCCCCAAAAAAGGGGGGAGGGGAGCATGTAAGAAAACAATATAATAGAAAGAATTGCATAAAAATCAGCCCAATATTTATAAATTTATGACTGAAATTGATCAAAATTAATCATTAGCAATTACATAAATTAAAATGTAAACAGTACTGAAATTATGGAAAAAACTAAACAGGAAATAATTGGGGCCTAAGCTAAAAGAATAGACAAATAATAGTTCATTGACTTATTTATAGTCATGGTGATTCCTTGAAAACATGGGCTTCATACTGCTCAGTATTAATTATGAAATTACATTCATTTTTCTAGTATACTGATGCTAAGCCGAAAAAAAAATGGATAATTGTTACTTGAGTATGATTGAGCATATGTTGAGATTGTTTTATCACGGAATATCAGTCTGCATTCCCCGGGGAGCAGCCCCGCTCGTCACTGCTGAGAAAGGCATGCTCCGACAAAAAACGGGCGAGATCTTGGCCGCGATTAATTCCCATAACGAAATCGATACAAATGTGGAAAAATGTGTCAAATTTGACACAAATAGAACGCGTCGAATTAGCCTTAAGATATATGAATTCAGCTCGAAAAATCGGCGAGCGCAAAATTTCTTTTTACCAAAATGTCTTCGATAACAATAGACCTATACTAAATTAAATATACACGGCTATTCATTCAGTGTTTTGATATTTCTTGGACACCACGTTGTAAAAACGGAAGGAAAAGTCAGTCATTGGACTTTTCAAAGGTGCATTTAGAAGGAAATTAAACGTTTCAAATTGTGTTATGCTGATAATTTACAGATCACAAAGCCTATACAATTACAAGTCATGTACTACACCTTTGTTAAATTTCGAATGATAGACTAACGTCCGTAGGTAAATTGTTATACCCCCGATAACATCAGAACTATCCCAAAATATATGAAATCTGCAATTACGGTTTCCATGGTGAAATAAACACAACGGAGCACTTCCCTATTTTGCCCTCTTGTTCCCATTCACATCCGCATGCATATGTCAGCCCTCCGCCCACCTCGCTAAACAGCCCACCGATACAGAGACATGTCATCGCGCCGAAGCTCCCCCGATCAGCACATTCCGACGGCTAAGCCCACAATTTACGAGGACTTGCTAAGATTGTCGCCAGAGAAAGGGGGAGAGGATGAGGACATAAGCCTCGAATTCGGTTAATATTTTCATCTCATTCATCAAGATGGGGATATAGGTGGAAATAACCTGGGGTTATGATGGGATAAAATAGCGATAAAAACAGTACCTGGGTTGTAACGTTATTTCCTCGTTTGCATCGCAGTAGTATTTTTTCTTTTGGTTTTCAAAGCATTAACATTTTTTAGTATTCGATGAAAATATTGTCAGTCTACTTTTTTTTAGAATCCCATTTTCTGAACTTTGCCTTTTTTAAGTGTGAGTTCATAACGTGAGCATTTTAAAGACTTTCTTTTCCCCTGAATTGAAGTCGCTGCAATAAAAGCCTAGGCAAATTAGTTAATTATTATGTAAGCCTAGCTACAGACTAAGAGAGAAAGAAAGAGAGAGGGGGAGAGAGAAGGAGAGAGAGAATGGGGGGGGGGGGGTAGAAGCGGCTATGGATAATGCAAGCGCGAAGAACATAAAATGAAATGGTCTAAAAAGTGTTGAAGTGTTACACCTAAAAACAAAACCGCGCCAACAACGGACTGCTGGTATACTTTTCGCAACATGACAGTTTCCTTAATTCGTGTCACCATCTCCGTTTCTTCCAGACATATTATCTCTCATCTCCGCCTCCTCTTTCCTTAAGTCCTCTTTTAAAAACTTCCCTTTTCACCTCGTCTTGCGAGCGCACATGCGGCCGAGATGTCGGCGTATCATCATACAGGCTCATCATCTCACGTTCCTGTCTTCGGGGAGCTGTCGGGCGGGCTTCGGAGGCAGGGAACCGTATGAAAGCGGGTCGCGGGGCGGCGGGGATGAAATTGAATTGTAAGCAGAGAATGGTAGATGGTGGTGGATCAAAGAAATCCGGGTATCATCCTATTTTCTCCATCTTTGTAGCGAGGAGTGAAAAGAATGACGATGAGATAGAGGGGGGGGGGTGCTATACAGAATAAAAAACGCTGTTTAAAATATGTATACTGTAAATGCAATATTATCAATACTATAAACTACACAGTATAGGCTTATTTAGCAGTGGCAAGTGTTCAAAATCTTGATTTTAACATTCAGGAAACAGCGTATACAAATTTGAAACAGCATTTTTACTGTCAGTATATAGTCAGGAGCTTCGTTTTTTATACAAAAATAATAACAATAATGTAGGCCTATACATTTTGAAATAAAATAAGAAAAGAAGCCTTCATGGGGAAGAAATTTTTCGTAGCACCTTTTAATAAAATGAAATGTCTGGATGTAGGCCTATTAGACTGTACATGATTATAAAGGAATGGTATAAGCTGCAGGCTGTATAATAAATATCTAAATGATATGTATAAAACCAGTGGCATTGCAGTTCGCGAAGGCACGCAGACGATCGGAGGTATAACACTGCTCTCGTTGGCGGGAAAGTTCTAAGGTGCGAAATTCCTGACCTAATTAACGCACAAAGATCCGCGTGTCTCTTCGTAGCAGGGAAGCAACACAGGTATCTCGATGCTATGTCAGGAATGCACCAACATGTTGAGATACCGGTGTTTGGCAATTAAGGCAACCATCTTGCATTTGTATAATTTCACAGTATACTCTATAATGTTGATTTCGTGTAATTGATTATAGTGGGCAGCATTTGTTGCAAATATAGGAATATGCAAGTTATTACAAACCTTGTATGGGTAAAAATGCAAATATTTCAAACTGATCGAAAATTGATTACTTTTATAGGAAGAATAGTTTTTGAAGAAAGAAAAAGTAAAGAGAGAGAGAACGAGAGAGGGACGGTTGGACATTGAGTTTCGGAAGGAATGTTGATGTTTTATGAATATTCCCTTTTGGAACCTACATTGTATTAATTACGCAATCGGAGACAGAAAGGCTCGGAGTTCCCCTCGTAACGTGTCGGGCGAAACATACGCACGCGTGCCTCGTAAATTTCAAGCTCGTAAAGACGCGCACTCGTTACGTAATTGCCGTAGTACATGGCAAGAGAATTCGGTTTAGCCTTGTGAATCGGTCGCAAAGGCGAAGGTCGTATGATAAGCTAGTATGTTCCTCCGATAATATATGAAAAAAAATGAACGTTTACCAACTGATGCAGCATTTCTTATGTATTTGATGCAAAATATTAATTGACTCTAACTTTTAATTCACAGACATCAAAATGTTTTTGTTTTAAAATGATCAGAATCATGTTCCCAAAAGTGTATCAGCGCCAGCTGTTGGTGTAAATTGAGATTAACAAAATTGGAAAGTGACATGTTTTCATTACACTGTGGGACTATATGTAAAAACTGAATATTATCGGATTGTAATTGATTTAGACACGAAGAGATGTAACTAGTTTTATCAAGATGGATGAAGATGTAAAAAAAAACGTTGTTGGAACACGATTTTTTTTTTTTTTTTTTTTTACACAATATGAGATGTACTGTAAAGTGACTTTGCTAGCGTGGAGTCGGCAAAGAGAAAATTTATGAGCAAAACAGGCAGAAACCATCGGTTTACTCTATTGATTGTCCCATAGGAATAAAGCGGTTTGTGTTTAAGACATCTGATTGTCTGCCCTCAAGATTTTAAACTCTCCCTCGGGAAAATAAGATGACCTTGAATGAAAAATGAAAGGAACAGACTTTAAAGAATCGAAAGATCTTCATCTTTTCATGTTAAAACGCGACCGTATATACAAAACGCCGTGCATCTAACAGCTATCAGTTTACATAAACTTGAGGATGGTAAATATAGTTCGGTGAAGGCGTGGGAGCGCCGCGGTTTGAGTACACGCAAGCCGCACTTCGTGAATAATTTCATTTTAAATAAACATTGACGCATGGCGTTTAATAACTTTCTCTTGTCAATGTCAAGCTTGCTCCGTCCGCGTTCACTCCTACAGCTACTTGACTACCAGTTCCGATGCATTCGTTGCTCACATTAATTTAAATGAAATTTAAAAGCCTAGCCTCTATCACTGACAATGTCATGTGATAAAATCTGACCTTGTTTCGCGAATGAAATTACGTGAATTGGTTGTTGTGTCTGGCTCAAATTAACGGTTTATATTATCTACTATCGCCCTCCCCCTTCCATTGGGATGTCAGAGGACGCGTGCTGGTAATATTACGCATCCATTAAAGTAAAATTGGGCGACAATTTGCTCGCATTTACTGATTTAGAGGAAATTTGTTGGGGCATTTCATCGAATTACTTGTGGATTTTATCATCACAAAATGAGTGATAGGATGTCTCTGAAATTTGTAAGGTTGTGGAAATAATAGTAAAACAAGACACCCTTTAACTTAAGTTGAGAATCAAGATAAATTACGAAAAACATCTCAATTGTTTGAGCTCAAAGATTGAATTCACTTCTTCAACCATAATTTAAACAAAATCCCAAGAGCGTAAATATTAAGGTTCTAAAGCTATTATACCGCATGAACAATTATACCGGAAAACCAAAGTTATTCTCTGCTATGACGTAACAAAAGGTGGGTATGACGTCACGCTAGCCAGGTGCTAATGAGTGCCTCCTCCCATTCATAGCTCCTTTGTGCTACTTACAGACTCTCCAAAACTTGTTTACTATTTTTAGTTTTTAGAGCTTACCAGCCTTCGATATAGACCCTAATGGTTCTTACTGAGGGAAGAGTTTATTGAAACTATGGTGGAGACATTATTTTGTGAAATCATGACTTAAAGAAAAAAATTAAAAAAAAGATGAAACTTAAAGTTATTGCTTGGGAACGAGGGATATTATAAAACTTGCAAATGCTTTCCTAGAAAATTTATTTCATTCTGCATGTTCTGACACTGTCTTGTATAGGCCTATATCTTAATCCCGTGGTAGGGGAAATGATTCACAAACGGTGTAAATTCATGCTCGATGTTCAACGAACGATTCTGTTTTACTGAACAATTATTGAAACGGTATACATTATAATCTTATGATCATCGAATGTATTATTTATATAAGCATCAAGATAGGCTCTGATTATATTTGAGTATTGCTGATAAATATTCGGCAATATAATTGTAATTACAATAGAGGATGGGGGGGGGGGGGGTGGAGAAGTTCGATCAATTCAGTGTGTGAAATTTGCATGCTTAGTGTATGCCGATGAGTTTACAAACCTCCGGATGGTTTTTGACTTAAAATTTGCACTTTTTGAAGAGGTGACGAAATAGTCTTTCCTTCACTCTCCCCGTCATACTCCCTGAAGTTCCTTCTTTCGTTCGTTCAGTATCTTTCTATCTTTACATATCTAATAGCTTTTTAATAAGTCCCTCATTTTCATTTTCACATGCTAACTGTAATCTATAATTTGTCTAATTATCAAAATGTGTTTGGAACAAAAAGAATTATATATACTCCGACTATTTCCTACGAATTTTGTTAATTAATTATTGAAGTATTCTTATGACACTTATTCTGTTATGTACATTCATACGTTATGTATATATGTTTGTTATGCTTATTATCAGAAAATGGAAGTGAAATAAACTAAACTGAAACTGAATATATCTATCTATCTATCTATCTATCTATCCATCTATCTGAAGTCATGACCAGACTTTTCATGTTTATGAAATACAATTTTGTCTCTTTCCTCTTTACTTTTTATTTCAATAAAATTTCAATATCAGTTAGACGAAGCATCACATTCCCCGATCGTTCTCTCTCTCTCCCTCTCTTTCTTCAGCTCTTTTCTCCTTTTCTCTTTCTACTCATCAGTTTTCCTCCCCTCCCCTTCTCTCTATCTTTTCTGTCGATGAAATTCAACGCAACTGGTTTATTCATTAACCCGGTCCGTTCGCCGTGCGTGGGACATGACACACCTCGCGTTCACACGGCCTGTCGATCTCGACCGAGGTGGAAGCTTTCACAGTCTGTCAACCACGGCTTCGATCACCACATCGTCTGCAGCGATGACAAACAACACGGAAAATGTTTACTTTAACAGACGGTCAGCGTCGAAATCAATTTTACATCGTCGTCATCATTAACACTGTTTTATCGTGGTTGCCATTCGTATTCGGCGAATTGGTTTTAATCTGCTAAGAGGTAGGCCTATGCAGAGATCCATGTAACGATTTGACGTCCTATTCGAGGGAACTATGACCAATGATTACAGAAGGGGATTGTTAAGAAAACAGGATCACCCGGTTTGAGATCTGTCTAATGTTACTAGGAATATCCCGTCAACTAAACATCAGCGAGCCCCCCCCCCCCCAAAAAAAAAAAAAAAAAAAAAACTCTGTCAGCTTGAGAAAGCATGGGACTTAAAATTGATTTAAAAAAAAATCTGATTTCCAATGATCCATATAGAGTAAGACAGTAACCTATAATCATTATTTCAAATTTGGATACGGCCAACTGTTGCTCATGATGATAATGATAATAATGATGACGGAGATATTTTTTCCTCTTTTTTTTTTACAAAATGCTAAAGAAGAATATAATGCCCACGGCAGTGTTTTGAGGGAAAATTTTACAATGTCCCAAACCTCGTTCGGTTCTATAGTTCAGCTCAATTTTCCATCATAAAATTATTGTTTTCTTTTAATTTTCTCACAACATGCGGTCTTGCCACATACAACCACAAAAACATCTTTGACCTACAAGTACAAGGGAACAAGTATCTCCCGAAAATGTTCCCTCTCCGCCGTATTTCCCCCTTATTCTCAAATATCACTGCTTTCTATTTAAGCCCAATATTCTCTTATAATGGTGACCTTTACGTTGTTTACTAAGGATGCATTTTTGTTATAAGTTTTACAGATTTGACAGAATCACAAACGAATAAAAAAAATAGTGCACTGTGGTATACCCCACACGGGGGTTGCCCTGCTATGCCCACGTCGGGTCTAATTACGACTACATGCTGATTTGAATTTTTCGCACAGCGGTCGTACAACATCAGCTCACGCGGGGACCCCCGGTATATGAAACGCCCAGCTTCACAGTCAAAGTGCGTTTAAATTCTCTACTCTAGTCCCACCTATGCCGATTAATGGGGGCAGTTATTGATTTAGGCAGAGTGCTTAAAATTGCGGGTTATTGGGTAAAATTTGATAATTTCTTTGGTTAAAGTGAAATTTTAAGAAGTGGTTTGTGAAGAATCCAACTGGTTCTTGGGTAGGGGCTAAGCACCCATCTGATTGACTAATAATGAAAATGCTACTATCTAGTTATTAAATTAGAATTTGGACACTGATTTGCCCAGAATTTCATTTTACTTGTAAAAAAAAAATCTAGATATATTGCTTAAAAAATACACATGGTCTTGGATTCGTTTAATTCGTGCAGTGTCTCAATTATTATTTTCATTTTGCCAATAGTTCTGGAAAAGATTTGGCACATTTGAAATGGTATGGAATGTATGTGTCAAAGATTGCTTAATTATGTCCTCTGGAAAAAAATGAGGAGGGGGAGGAGGAGAAGAAGAACAAGAACAAGAAGAAGGAGGAGGAGGAGGAGGAAAAGAAGAAGAAGAAGGAAAAGAAGAAGAAGAAGGAAAAGAAGGATGAAAAGAAAAAACACAAATAAATTGAAGAGGAGCAAACTACAACAAGAAAACAAGTAGAAAAAGAATGAAGAATGAGGAGAAAATAAAGAGGAGATGAAAATGAGGAGGAAGGAAGAGGAGGAGGAGGAAGAAGAAGAAGAAGAAGAAGAAGGAGTAGAAGGAGCGATGAACTTTTCTCACAAGCTGAGATTTGAGAAGCAAAGGGGAAGAGGAAAAAGCCCAAGCCGCACAAACAACTCAGCGGGAGTGTCGCCGGTGAACCCTCGGGCAACTATACGGGAAGGCAAGCGGGAGAGCGTGTCGTGCGACGCATCGGTCAAAACTTTGGCAGAATGATCAGGATAAAAGGGTGAGGTTATCAACATGCTCAGTTGCTATAGAAACAAAGGATTATGAAGTTCAAAATATACACGTCTAATCTATGCACTCTTATGAAAGATTTATGTACAGAATAAAGATAATTGAAATTGATTTTTTATCATTTCTTGTTCAAAATACAAGCTAAATAATAACTTTACAAGTGCATCGGTTGTACTTTTATGACCTCAGGAACGATGTCAACCTTTTCCATCTCTCATTTTGAAAGGTCTTTTTATTTTCTTCGTCTATTTCAACAACGTGCCCCTCTCCTTTTTCGTGTTTTTCAACTTTCGCGCGCTCCCCGCTGCGCGCTAGAAACGAGCACGCCAACCCGTAAATACCTCCCTAGCCCTCCAACCGCGAAAGGCATGATCGGTGGGCCGAAGAAATAGTTTATGAAATATACTTTGGCGATATGAAATATACAAGAAATCTACACAACCCCTTCTCCCCTTTTCTCCTCGCTCTCTCGACCCGTCTGTATTGAGTTCACTCGACGTAGCGCATACCAAGAAATTATTCCAATGTTTTTATCGTGTGTATTTCACTCGCCGTTTTTTTTTTTCGTTTTAGGCTTGGGTGCTCGGCGGTGTTTGTATTTTTTCATATTTTTTTGTGTTTTTGCTCAAAGGGCTATTATTTTCAAGCACGTTTGTTTTCATCAAGCCCCCTTGATCATATTACACTTGCACTCTTCTTTGGTTTAATGTACTTTTACCCCCATTTACCCCCAAAGCCCACCATCACCCTTTTCTAACCTATTAATATTACTTCGCTTTGTTCTTTATCCGAATCTTTGTTTTAAACATTTGAATTTTAACGGTGATACAAGCTGCATTGATATAAATTATTCGCTTTGATTATAAATGAAATTCATAGTGTATGCCATATCAGTAATAATTTAAATATTACGTCTGTCAACATCACACGCAAAAAGAGGTCAAGAAAACCGGGGTAAGCCCATTCACTATTTACTAAAACAACAATAGAATAGTAAAATATATTGCCCGATAATTGTTACGTATATTCACAATAATATCGCGCACTTTAATGATAGCGAATACTGCTACCGCTTCTCCTACTAAGAGGAGAACTAGTGCTGTTGGCACAAACGAAATAACGACGTTATAACATAATGAATCAAATTCATATACCTTTATAATGATTACAACCAACTTGAACTTCATATTCACAATTGCTGTTTAAATTCAAACAAAAAAAGGGCGATATCATTTATTATTGCACTATAGATTTGTCTCCTATGCGGCCCCGTTCACATGCAGTTAACACCCAGGCTAACTATCACGATGGCTTGGCTGTATAAATAGTATCATATCCCCCTGCAGTGTATAAACATCCAATGTGTATATTTCCCCAATTTGAGCTGAGTCGCACTATAACGACTGTTGATATAAAACGAATACCCCAACTATACACGTGTATTCTTCCGAACTAAAATACAACAAAGATGTTTGCTTTCCGCGAAACGCAACAATGTTTTTGACTAATCATGATGATAGACCTATGCCTAAAATAGTTTTCGAATTATATAAGCCCATGAATAAGTTTGCTACTATCATTACTATTAAATACCCTGAGCAAGAAAGTAGCAAAGCAAATGTGAACCAAAGTAATACCATGCATGGACCTACAAGTCAGAGTAATAGGTCCATACGGTAATACTTAAGTCGATATAAATTTATCTCCAAAACTTATTTTAACTATCCCTAAACACCCGACTTGAAGAAAGATATTCTAGAAAAGTGGTCCGAAAAGAATGTCACCATTGCCTTCCGAAAGAACACCCGATGTAAAGATTGAGTAAAAATGTACCCAATATTGGGTAGAAAGGGAAATGCATGTTTGTTGAGTAATTCCCCCCCCCCCATATTAGGCAAAATGCATGTTTTAAGGGTAAAATATTATTAAAATTTACAACATATTTGGTATCATTTTACACAGCAAACATCCATTTTACCCAATACTGGGTAAACTTTTTAAAGAGTGTAGAAAAATGTGGTTAAGTGGGATGACACGTGCGTTAGAAAAGATTGAGGAATGTCGGAAATTTCTGACAGTTCTATTTTTTGCCGAAATGTGTTGGGCATTATCCTGTCAATGTGCGACATAAGGGACTTGTTCTTCCTTTTTTATAAAATAATGACAGAGAAAAGGGGAGTCGTTGTATAGGGGAGAATAAAGGGAAACGGGAAGTTGTTGATTTTAGACAGAGTTAAAAATAAATACAATAATCCAACGACAATTCCAGCTTTAACCCTTTCCGTGCCGGTGAGAGAAGAGGCGCCATCACCATGTATTAATGTAATGGTGAGTCGAGTTGTCCAATATGGAGGGGCTTAATCGGTATGGTTGGTACATTTTTTCTTTCTTGGACGATGTGTTTGAGAGACGAGCCTCAAATGTTTGGTGTGGGAAAAGACGATGGAAGCTTAGGCGACACATACAGGGAAGTATATGACCACAATTCATTATATTAGACCTCGGGGAAGCAGGATGATGTATGTTCAAATTCAGAAGAGAGAAATGTGCACCTACTCGATCCAACAACTCAAAATAAAAACAAATATTAGTTTGTAAAATTTTGAACCGATCGCCCCTACACTGCCCCTACCAACGCCCCTACACTAACAATAAAATGTCGACAGTGCATAGAAATAACGGACAGTGTTCATAGACTCTTGTCTAGTCCCTATTAATATTTGTTTACTTTAAAATATTTAATATGATGAGTACTTATATATAGTTTGGCATCTAGACTACTATCACACACAGATCAATGTTTCAAACCACCCGGCGAGCAACCGCGTAGCCAGGATTTCATTTTGGAGGGGGCGGTAAATGCACGCGAAGCGTGCCAACGCTTACAGAGCGCGCGAAGCGCGCTCCCTAGGGGGTGGGTGCAGGGAGGGGGAGTTTCCCCCTCCCGCGCGAAGCGCGAAGCTTTTGGTGTTTCATAAATTAAAATGAAAAGGAGTCGTCTCTCTTGTCTCTAGTATCTATATCAGCTCCAATTCAGTTGACTATATTGTGATTTTGAACCTGGTTTTCATGAACCTTGTTTTCAAAAAAGATTGTGAACGCACAAAAAAGGAATACAATGGAGGAAATTAAAATGATAATAACCCCGCGCGAAGTGCGGAAGCTAAAGCGTTTTATCAATTTTTTGCCATGAAAAGGGTCCCGAGAAAAGGATATTCTCAAACATATATTGAATACTTCCCTTGGAAAGATCAGATTTGATTACAAACAATTTAGCGACAGTGCATATCTTTAACTTGCAAAACAGAGGAGAAGAAGTGTATATGCCAGGAGGAAGATATTCCTCCCCGCGCAGAGCAACGAAACTCTGAAATTTCAAAGGGCGGATGTTTCATCAAAATAATGCAGATATCTCCAATACCCCATCGGCTCTAATTCAATTAATTTTCTAAGATTATTGAACTTCATTAAAAGGAAAATAGTGCGCAAAAAGTTGAAACTTCTCAGATTTATTGAAATTATATAAAAAGGATGCCTAATTTCTTTGACTTATCCTGAAGCGCTTCATTTTGAATTATAAAGAAACTTAAGAGTCATTCAAAATTTCAAACTGAGGGCGAAAAACAGGACAGAAGATGAATGTACAGGGAAATGACATGAAGTTGAATAGAATTTGATAAAAAATATTGTACTTTTTTATTTAATACCCTTATACGATACGAATTTTATACATTCCTCTTTTTGGATTAGGAACCTGTTTGCCCCAAAAATTATGGTTGTTTAGTAATGAGCTGAAAAGCGGGAGAAGTTGACTTTATGGAGGTGACGGCAGAAATTGATATAAAGATTTTACCCGCCCGGAGCCGACCCGACCAGAAGTTGCGCGATAAATTAAAAAAAATATAACTTCATATACTTCGGCCTAACCTTACTCTAATTCCATGCCCTAATGTATACATTTGAACTTTAACTGGCAATAAACACATATAGCTGAGGTAGAAAAACAGGGTTAGAGAATGGGTGGGGGAAACAATGGGGATCTTCAATATTTTCATTTAACCGCGCGCAGCGCGGGAGCAAAATTCATAATCATAAATTTAGAGCAAGAGTGAAGGAGTTTCTCTTTTGAGAAAAAAATAAAAAGAAAAAAAAAAAAAACACAAAGCTACCTTTCTTCCCTTTCCTCTCTTCCCTTTTCCTTTTCTCCTCTCTTTTTTCCCTTCTTTTTTTTTCTTTTTGGGGACGTTTTTTTTGGGGGGGCGACCGCCCCCACCGCCCCCCCCTGGCTACGCGCCTGCCGGCGAGCACGCCAAAGCCCTCAAAATACGAAATGAAAATTGTTTGAGCACTAGCAATCCTACACCCCACCATGACAGACTCGCCACCCCAGACGCTACGTCATCGGCTCGCACGATCAATAACACGATTGCTAATACCGTGCGATGAGATCGGATTTAAGGATGAGACTGGACGAACGCGTCTAGAGCCGCCGTATCATGGCGTATGTGTCCAAGAGCCAATTACGCGGTTCGTTAGTGAAATTTCCCAGGGTGCAACGCGACCCGCCTAAAAGTTGATCAGAAATTTTCTGCCATATTAAACCCGATCGCGTTTGATTTCCCCAAAGAGCAAGATCAAGAAAGAAAAACTTCCATTTCATATTTTGGACATAGCCACTTTCACGTTCAGATTGTCGGTTAAAAGAAAACATTGTTATTCTTGAACTTCGGCGGAGAGATATCTTTTCGAGATTGAACGAAAAAAAAGAAAGAAAACAAACAAAAATGCTATCTGAAAAGAATCTGGAGATCTAAACAACAAAAGTAATTACAAAAACATGCGTTGGCATGAGACACCCACGCTCCCATTTTGGATGGTAAACATGGCAAACAAAAGTTATTATTTGCTATAAAAAATAACAGCTATACAGCATATTTTTCTTTCTCAAACAGTTCTTTTTAAAATTAGAAATGATAAAGTCTGATTTTAAAGTTTTCGGACACACATGGCAGAAAGAAAATAGGAGTGAGTGGGGATCGGGGGATAGGGGGGGGGGGGGTATAAATCTGACAGCTACTTGGGGTTAGACGTACTTCTTTTGCAGCTCTTAAATGCCACAAGTGTATATTTCATAAAATGGCGTCGAGCCTAACTTGGATCTCAGAACGGCGGCTTTCTGGCCGATGAGCCACTGCTGAAATATGAAATTCAAACCGAATGACACAGTTTCTGAACTCAGTATATTGAGAAAGCGAGGGTCACTCTGAGACAAAGGGAGACACATGAGAAATAAATAGAAAATGAGAGTTTGTGGGTGGGTGTGTGTGTGGGTGTGAGAGGGACAGACATAGAGTGAGTTAGAGAGAAAGAGAGAAAGAGGGAGGGGGAGAGGGGGGGGGGGATAACCATGCCAATAAAAGATAAATAAAGATAGATCTAGAGACTAAGTGAGATGGGAGGATAGGTAGGGGTTTATATGATTTGAAGATAAGTAGAAAAGACAGATAGATATATATATAGATAAATGAATAATTCAGCTAGATATAGCTATACTGAATATAGTTTGATAAGATGGGCCAGTAACGAATAAAGGATAAATGAGATAGATAGATAGATAGATGGACATAGATAAATAGATAGACATATAGATAGATAGATGGACATAGATAACTAGATAGACAGATAGATAGATAGATAGATAGATAGATAGATAGATAGATAGATAGATAGATGGATGGATAGATAGACAGATAGATAGATAGAAAGGGAGAGGGAGGAAGACAGACAGTCCATGAACTGAAGAAAGAGAGAGAGAGAGAGAGAGAGAGAGAGAGAGAGAGAGGGGGGGGTGAGGGGTATCATATTTACATAGCTATCTCGTCTGTCAAGTTGAAGGAATCGAATCGAAACCCAATACGGGCACTAGAGAAGGTCCCTCGTACTAATTAGCCAAGTAAATAGTCAGACACCCCCCCCCTTTCGCCCTTTTCGGCACAAATCCAAGGAATAATTTCAAAAGCGATTCTGGATATCTATCTCCATGGACATCGGTATAAAGAAGCCTGTGCCATGTTGCTTTACTTTGCTTTTTATAGATCTAAGCTCGGTCGTGCTCAAAGCTGACTAAATCCCGCTCTTTGGGGGAGGCGGCGACGACCGGGATTTACTTGTTGTTTGGAAAGAACTGCTTCAGAATAAAATATCAACTGATGATTTTCACCTCTGATATCCCTTGGGTAGACTTGCGGTTAGAGTTAAATTGAGGGGCATTGTAAACGATAGCAATCAGAACAATATATTCCCGGTTTTATTACTGAACAAAGTAGGATTTAAACAGCGTACGGTATCACAATTTGAGGATGTTTGTATCCACGGCAAAGATTAGAACAAGCATCGCATTTACAGTATATGTAGAGTCTATGGTGTCTTTAATTGAACAAATAATATATTTAAAAATAAATTTTAGGCATGAGTTGAGCACGGTACTATCTCGCATAAAATAAAAGCTGTATTATTTTTCGACCTATTTCTGAAACTTCAAATCTCTCCTTGCGTTGATCCAGGCTTTGAAGCTAGTCTTGGTATCTACCACTAATGAAAACATTAGGGACCTGGGAGAGTCTCCCAAATGTTTTCCTTTCACTTCTGTTTCCTTCCCTACCAAACCCACGATGTTGCCTTTTGGGGGTTTATGCTACGGTTGGCTAGGATCATCCCCAGCGCTACGGCGGCAAACAGCAAAGGGATCCCGCATCGCTTTAGTAATACCGCGCGCCATCCAAGGTCATCGTCACTCAACTACTCGGCGCGGCTTGGTCGGCGCAGCTTGGTCGGCCCGGCAGAGGCGGCGACCTATGGACGCAGAGCGTCCGAGCGATGTCGACAAACGGCACCGCGCTACAACACAACACACTCACTCGCGCTGCACCGTGTATCCAATATAGTGCAGATAGGTTTATGGGGAAACGGATGGGAAATACACATTCAAGGATAAAGGCTACTGGAGCATAATTTCCCACAATGACCATGTTTCTCTTTCCAATTTACATCTAATCCTAGTCTTAATCGGCCACAGTGACCCATACAGGGTAGCTTTCGTCACCTCCTAAGCCCAAATATTTACACTCAATGCATATTTGCATTATGGTACCATCGGCACTTTAAACCCCGACGAGGATATAGCCTTCATTTAAACGATCTACGCTAAATCTGTCAGAATAGTGCAAACATGAGAAAGTATGAAACCATTTATTTAACTACCCATTTATTTCACCATTTAGACGACCGCATTAATATCTTTTGAAATGCTACAGGTATGTGAGTGAGGATGATTTACCCCCCCCCCCCCCTGATATCGAACCCAGCAACATATAGGCCCTGTTGCGTAAATAAAATAGAGTGATTAAAAATGCACAATTCAAGATCTACACAGGACGACATTAGTTCAAGTACTAATTAAGGTTCTGTTAAACAAAACGTTTGAATTATTTACTTTGATTAATAAAAAAAACATGAATGTAAATTCCTGTCTTTCCATGGCATCCACGTCCTATTTTAGGCATTACATCTTGTATCAAACACGTCTTACGCACATGTGGTTTACCAAAGTACCTCCCCTAACCATTTCTTATTTATTTCTTCCCCATACCCAACCCTGAAAATACGCCATTACATCTGTATGCCCTACTTTCACTCGAAACGGATAGCTCAAACACGCAATATGTTCATTGGCCTTGGAACGTGTACAAGATTTCAATTTCTTTTTGCTTTCCATAAGTGAAAGCCGCCCATGCCTTGCTCACTCAAACCTTTGTTTATGGATTGGTAATAATTTGGTTGTTGGACAGTTCCAAACATGATGATGAATCAAATGTTTTAGCAAGATATGCAAATTTGGTTGATTTTGTATTATTCCTGCTCATTTCTCTCTCACGAGGATCTCAAAGGCTTTAAAATAAACCAGACCATTTTGTCCCCATTTTGAAAGCAAAAAAATGCTTTTATGGCAGAATATTAATCCTGGTATTGACTTTGACCTTCACGAAAGTGCAGGTCGGTAGCAATTTTTCTAAGACACGATCGTCATCGAAAGTTCATTAAGACATTTATCACCCCCTAAAGCATGTGCAGAAATCGCAAACATGTGCTAAAGCAACACACACTCTCCCCTCCCTTATGGGTGTCGGAGACGATGAATTTATACCCCACTTGTTTTCCTACATATGGGACTGAGCGCCGAATGTGATGAATGAAATAGCTACTCTGCACTTTTTCTTCATCCTCTTACTTCCTCCTTTCCCCCTCGAGCTCTCATCAACAGCTCCACATAGTACAAACATATGTGATCAACATTACGATGTATATTCTCAGGCAGGCTTGCCGACTCTTCTGCCGTAATCACGGAAAACAGAGAGAAAAAGGGGGATGTTCCGACCATGCAACGGCCGGGTAACTCTGGGCGGGGTAAGCGGCTTGGGAGCCGCTGTCGGGGAGTTGAGAGCTAGCCGCGTACTCTGGTAAAGGCATTACCTCTTTGCACTATTCTACCGCGTATGACGAAGTCTATGTATCAAAACCAGACGGGAAATACATCTACGGGTGAGGTAAAATATCAAGATGATATCATTTTTTTTCTCTCTCTTGGAGGAAAAGGGCCACAAGCACTTTCTTAAGGAGTCACATCACGTTTGGTTTGGATCTTGCTTAGCGTCGAGGAGAAATGCTCGCCGACATTCCGACAATGAATAATGGAAAGAACACATTTATCACTCAGATAAACCTCAAGTTGAATTTACATTTGATCTTTTATTTTCTTCAATTGCGCGGGTATTTCATATTAGATAATATCGTTAGGTCTTAACAAGTACTGGCACCATTCAATTTCGGTGAAAGATATAGATGAATAAAATGAGGGGGGGGGTGAGAGATACACAATTAAATATCGACATATCTTTCCTTAACTTAAGATTAATCAAATTAACTCAATTTCATTTCTTTTACATTTATCACTAGTTCATCGGATCCCGTTACAAGCGCCCTAAATATATTTTTTTTACTGCATAATCGAGGACAGAGCACCACATATACTGGGCAAATGGCGATATAAACCAGCATAAATTACATATTCTCGTTAAGAAATAATTATTTCGGGGAGGGGATAGGCAATACTGGTATGTTGATAGTCTTGCGCAGGATAATTATCGTCATGGGGTGGGGGCGGTGACTCCATACGAGTTCGACCCCTCCCCAAATAGTTTATTCTCTCTGTATAATATGTTTGTCGTTGCAGATCTGTCATTTGTACCCGATAAAAAAAAGAGAAAGGGGCCATGTCAAATCGTTTGTTGCATTCTTCACAGAGGAAACCATATCTCCCGCGCGCGGGAAGGGGAAAAATAATAACAAACAAACAAATCAACATTCCGCGCGCTCGGACCGCGTCACAACACCTAATTCGCTGCTCCTGATCGATCCATTAAGATGCATAGGCCTATGTGTATGCCAGGGTAATGTGAAATGAATCGGCGAAGGGAATTAGGAAGTGTTATGTTTGTTAGTTTGAAGGAGGAAGAAGCTGACGTAGAGTGACAGGAATGATTTGATGGCATTTTGTATGTAGGTTGCAATCATCGCAATCGAGGTTTGAAAATGGCTTGCTAAGTCAATGTCTGCCTTTAATGACCATTATCATGATTATAAAGACCCGCCATTCAATAACGATAGAGGTATCACTTCACACCACCAACTATAAATCATTGAAAAATATACGCTATCAAATACCCGCTAAATTATTTCAAACTCATTCAAGACTGTTGCCTCCCATCATTAACACTAATCCATTTATATGATTTCATATACCCATTACTAGTAACCATATCAAATACATTTGAAAAGACAACTTCCCGTCATTAGCAATGCAGATTAACCGTTAAACTATATAGGCCGAATAAAACCATTGAATATTTTATGCTATTCACCTGGTAAAACATGGGCATATACTTGCTAAACCAAACGTTAAAATAACCGAATATCTACACGACAATAGCGTAAAAATAAAGACACTAAAAATCCAAACAAACATAAATAACATAATCTCTTGGTATCTTAAACATGTTAAAATACCAAAAAAGTGACATCAACATTAAGTACTCCTCAACCTATTTCATAATCCGAACATAATAACGCATAATCCATGTAGAGCAATGATTTTGCAATTCAAGTTGAGTGTGGATATGAACAAAATTGTGTTTTGGTTCTTGCAATTGTATGACCGTTTGTTCTTTATATTCAAGCCTACTCACTGCTACATCTCTGTGTATATGTCTTCTCCAAATTCTATTTTTGTTGACTCTTTAGTAAACTCTTACAAATTGTATCTATGGGAATTATCTTCACATTCTCTTATAAAGAAGATAAGATTGTCATGACACTCTCTTGATGATGTACTACATGAATATAATGCAAGTATCGAATGCATTGTTGATAATTAATCCCCTCTCCTTTTTCCCATCGTTAATCTAAACTGTGATCAGAGGAAGCGACCAAGGCCATATATACCGGAAATATGTATTAATATCTCAGAAAATATCGGCTCGTCTCCCCCTCTCCCCGTCACTATAGCAAACATACAGCGCAGACGATACGCTCGATAGTCAGTTCAGCTATATCGTATTCTACATGGAAATTTCGTTGCGCGCCAAAAGTACAGCGCAAAATTTTAACGTGTAATCATTTTTCGGGGAATAAATTGATTCCTGTGACCTAATATCGGTAGTTAGAACTCATTCATTATTAGTTGAATTATCTAATTTCCTAATAATCAAATATGCAGCTAGACAGATATTGCCACACTCTTGAGACGCAGCATAAGAACTACGGAGTGCACGTTAATTATTTTACCCAACATGGAAAAATCAATAGAGTTATTCAATTTGAAGTCAGTTTGGTATTAATGGGTTAAACGACAAACAAATGTCTCCTGATTTAGGCCAGTGACTTTTAAGATGAAAAAAAAAGGATAGCCGTTGAAAACTTTAATCTAAATAGATTTGTATATCTGTCGATATAAAAATAAGCGAATTGGCTACCAAAATGTTGGTCATTAGTCTCTGAGTTTCAAATCAATAATTATTTTCTTTGTACGTGTTTTACAAACTAAAAACAGTGACAAGAAACCTATTTGTCTCAGATAAAAAGAGGACGCTAACCTCCATTATGTTTATTAAATAAATTCATAGGCAGGTTTTTTTTTTAAAGGCGGAAATAAACTTCCAACCTTCGTATATATGGATAGGAAGTAATCCCTTGCGAATTATTTCCGATTATAGTCCTATATATGCCCTAAAAGGAAACAATATCACCTAAAAACTTCCTCGAATCTGTCAAGTATATTAGACGATTGCTAAAATAGATATAGGAAACTATACTACTATATCCGATCCAGGCTGTTCTACATACTATCCAACGCTGCAAAAATAACATCATACAATCTATATCTGAATCTAATTCTGACGAATTCGAAAGATGCCCCTTTTCTGGGCGTTCGTGACCCGGTCATGGCCTAGATAAAAGGATAGAGGGACGCCAAAAAAGATAATTGTCAAATAAAATAATAGAACTCTAATGGCTAAATATAAAGGGACTTGCAAGGGGAGCAAAATGATACTCTGGCACATTATCAAACGATAAAGAGACTTATATATACCTATCGAGAGGAAACAAAACTGTTACATTCGCGTGTCTTGAAACAAGCACCTGAATCTCAAATGAAGCAAAATGGGGCAAACGCTCCTAAAATATTGTCTGTCAAACGATAGAAATTTCGTATTATGCTTGAATTTTGTGGAATACCTCTGGGGGCAAACTACAGCGCTATCGAGTATCTGCAAGTTTCCTTCAAATCCCCGTTCCAATCGACCTAGAAAACAGTGACTCCTTCTCGAGATTCGATCGATCTTTATCAGAAGAAAAAGGGGATGCAAAAGTACTCAGATACAATTTTCATACAAAGTCACTTTTTATGTTGCGGCCCCCATGAACTAAGGTGTGAAATGAAATCTGGTGGTGTATTTTTGATCGGGAAATACTACGCATATGAAAGGAAGTTCATGTCCAAGTTGGTTTCATAACTGCCTGTGTGTGCTTTATGTCCCTTAATTTATTGTCACACAACATTTCTTCATCTTCTATTGGGCAATGCCGATAACATTCAATGCTAAAACTTGAAAAGACATCATATTATTATAATCATTATTGCTATAATTTTGGGTTATTTTTGTTTTGGGAACTAGGGGTTCTATTTCATAAAGGCAAATGGCGATCGTCGCGGACGGTTTTTAAAGTGAAGGGAGGGGGCTGTCCATGCAAACAAAACATAATTAGTGGGGCTCAACCCCCCCCCCCGCCCCACCCGGGCTCCGCGGCCCCTGTTTATAATCTAGTAAATATTCAAATCTTTGAACTATCGATGCATCAATAATTGATTTTATCAAGTGAATAAAATAAGGTTGAAAATTTGTCTTGTTTTTCGAACTCATTTTCGAAGGGTTTCCCCCTCCCCATCACGTGGTATAGCTTAAGGTTATTTTGAGGTGTTCCCCTTCTCCATGTCCTGTTTGTGACACGGCGAGTCACCAACGGAAAGGAGGGGAGAGGTGACCGCGGAAATATTACGTAACTTGTCTGGGCACATGCCCAACGCCCGAGACAATGGCAACACATTTAGGGGTTCGAGCGGAGAGGGGGAGTGGTGATGCTGATTCATTATCTTGCATTACACTTTACAACGCCATGCATGGACTACATTAAAGCACCCAAACTGATATTGAAAATTATAAATTCTTTTAAGAAATGCGGTTATTTACATCGATTTTTTGTTGGTGGAGAGCCAAAGGTTATTGGAATTATTATGAATCAAACAAAGTCTTTTTAGTAATTTCTCGTTTTCTTAATATATTTTTGATAAAAAGAATAATATTTAGGATGATCCACTTGAATTCATTTGATGTTAGTTTGAAATGATACCTATTATACGTATTCTCGACCCACCCCTTGCACCTAGTTTTATGCACTCTGTTGGGGTTCTCAGGAGCTTTCCCTGTCCCCTAGGGGTGCAATCTTGCCCCCCTTTCCTGTGAATAGGGACCCCGTCGGGGTGGCTAGGCAGGATGCATGGCACCTGCTGCGGAGGCTCAATATCATCAAAGTGATCATGGTGATACAGTTATGTATAAAGATGGGTCTATCGCTGACTGAGAGTTATCTACTACACAAATATAGTCTATTTAGGGTATGCAGTTTGTGGGTTTTAATTTTAAAAATCGTACTAAGAAAATCCTCAGCCAAACCAATATTAAATCACTAACAACTATCTTTTAACCTACCTAACAATTCACAATGTTTCAATATCTCCCTTGGTATTTCATTTGTGTATTTTTTTTCAACAAAATACACTTTGCTTACAGGCCCTAATATGTGCGCGATTATAAAGAAATCGGTCAAACTAATATCATTTAAAGTTGTTAAATAATCTTGCAAGCATAACCGTGATTAGATTTTTCTGATTAGCCCCTGTTATGTAACATTGTATACAATGAAATATGTCTAATAATTTGTTGTCACATTAAAAGAATAAAAGTGACAATAATCAGGATAATTATAAAATTGTAAAATATTTCATTTCTTTATAATCGTTCGTAATTAATACTTGGGGATTGTTTCAAGCGGCACTCCATAGATAGCGCATCCCTCTAGATTTGACCTGTGTGACCCCGTGAGGGGGAAAGGGCGGAAGTAGATATCGCCAACCACCGGTGTTCGGGGGGAGAAGGGGTTATCTTCAATTTGCACGATATCCGACTCACGCTCAAACTCCCCCTCCCTTACTCTAAACAAAGACTTGAAAGTGACATGAAGAACATAATCTTTATCGGCATTAGGGCGAAGTTTTAGTCACTATAACTCAAGGAGTACCTAACATTATATAGTTAAAAGAAACATAAGAGTTTTACATGTTTTAGGAGGTCTTTTTATCGTCAATGAAAGCTTCTGTAGGCAAACTGTCTAGCGGCCAGAGCTTGCAAAGTTTTCATTATCAACGCAAGGGAGACGAGCGCGCGCGCCGAAGTCCACAAACAAAATAATGAATTGATCGTTTAATACACATCGCTTAACTATAATCAATCTCCATTAGCGCAGTAATTGAAATTCGCTCAGTGGATGACGACAAAATTACAAGCACCACCACATTCACCTGCGCTCGTCTATCCTCGACACCTAGAAGACAAACAAACATTGTGACGTAATAATAAGTAGTAAGTGACGTCACTCTTACCTGGACTCGTGCCTCTGTGAGATCGCATCTGAGAGCGAGTTGTTCTCTGCAATACACATCGGGGTAATGCGTCCTTTGGAAAACCTGAAATAAGAGAAGAGAAACAGATTTTAAAATGAAGCCAACTAACTGACTAATGGCAAATGGTTCGCCTTTGATTTGTTTTTCTTGTCGATATTACGAAAAAATGATACTCGAAAGATTTACATTCTGACAATATTCTTCCAATTATGAATTATAGCACCACCAAAACAACTTTCAGGTGTACTAGGTATAACGATCAATCCATTGCAAACGACCAGGGTGATATAATTCAAAGCTGTTTTGTTTCACAATCATGTTTAATCACTATAATCAGAATTGTTACCAAAATTTTTGATGTCATCGCTACATTCAATGGTAATATGGAAAACTGATTTAACTGAAGGCCCATGTGAATTTTGTATGAAATTGAAGAAAAAAAGTCCTTTTCGTACCTTCTCCATCTCTTCCAGCTGGTAACTTGTGAACGTCGTTCTGTTTCTCCTCTTCTTCCTCTTGGCATCGCTGTCGTTCTTATCATCGTCCTTGGGATCGCCCGGTGACTTGACGTCGTCATTTCCCTTGCCGTTGGCGCCGGCATTGTTGTTGGTCGAGTCCTGCTCGGATTTGTGGATTCCGCTGCCGACGCCGCCCAGCAGACCTGGCGTTGATGTGTCCATGCTTCTGTCGGTGAGCGGGGAATCTCCGGCCGGTTTGAGGGTGGTGGTGGTGGTCGTAGCACCGGTGGGTGGACCCAGTGGCGTGGGGTTCGGCGTAGAGGGCGTCGTGAGGGGAATCATATCTTTGTTCTGGCTGGGGTCTGGATTTAGAAAGAGAACAAGAAAATGAAATTGGTTACGTTAATAACCACAGCATTGACCACACTATTCGTGACCCTAAACACGTGACAGTATTGGTCAACTTGTTATGTTGGAGCGCTTTCCTAAAAAAAGCCGCGATTTTGTGGCCATGGCAACCTGGGGAAGGGAGACTAGATTTCAGTTGGAGTCGTCAAATCGGGGAAGGATTCCCTTCTATGACCTGTGGTTATTGTTGGGATTAGACCCACGCATGACTCAATCACCTTGTATGATCCTGATAGCACTTACTAACACCGGCTTTTGCCGGGAATAGTATCGTTGAATAGTACTAGATAACAACCAGTAAAAAGTTGCATAGTCGAAACAGGATTGGAAATCTGGTCCGAAGGAGGAAAAAGGGAAGTTTTAGCTGATTACTTTATCAGAAGTCTGGATTCTTTGAAATAAGCAATACTGGTGCTAGCCCTAGCCCAGGTAACAAGATAAAATATATACCAAGGCACGCGATCATCGCGAAACATTGTATTTACAGAACTATCAATACAATACATAGCAAAATGCATTAGTACAAACATCTTTTAACCTCTGAGAGTGCGCGTGACACATCCATCACTCTGCGGCATCAACAGTTTAAAGATATTGCCAACATTTCATCTGTGACAGTTTTCCATTCATATCGTATCGTGTAAATATCATCAACATGCTATGCATAGCCTTACGAAGTGCCTTAGTCCATTACGAACGCAGCATTGATATGGGACGCCAACTGGTATCAAAATTTCCGGTGAGTTGAGCGTCGCATGTGGAGTATGGAGCGCGAGATCGCATTGTGGGCATTTTCTTTAAGTGATCGAAAGAACAGATTGATATAGGCCAATGCCGTGGCATTCCATTGACTGAGTGAGTGAGAAAAGGGATTTGGCTCCCAAACTTGTTTATATTGAACGATATGACATATCAATATTGCATATAGGCTTACAATTCTTCATTCAATTTCAGTAGGGTCCGTAAGTGTCACTGATAGGCGTAGCCTACATAATAACTATGATCAAGTCCAATTTGGCAACTTTCACCGCAATTTTTCATGAAATCATGAAATAACATACAAACGTACTACAAATACGTCTAGTACATTGGTTGTTATTCCAATGGACCTGTTTATACTGCATATTCATTTTAATTTATTTATTTGAAAAACTTGAAAAAAAAATGACAATTTAAAAATAAATATTATGCAGTGTACCTATCATAATCAATCTGAAATCCATGTAACCAAGAGTGTACCTCTTGTATACCAAGGTATAAAAAATATGCATGAACAAGATATTAAAGTGAAAGTTCTAACCATGGAGCTACTAGTAACTCTATGTACAATCAGTTTTATAAGGGTTTTATATAACGGCTGGCTTCATTTTTTTGTCTTTCTAAACCGAGTGAAAAAGTGGAAATATATTTTTGTGACCTGTCTTGAACTGGGAACCGGTTAGATCGGGGAATAAGGGACAGGAAGTTGCTAGAAATAGTGAAAGATTGGTGGGTTGGTTGTTGCAATGCACGCATTGGTATAGAGAGAAGAGAGGGGGGTATGGATAGGAAAAGGGGAAATGGAGGGGGGAGGGTCAAGGGCAGCAACAGACAAAATACATATACAGTCAGAAATAAAATTATGTTTGTTAAACCTAAACCGCGTGTAAAACGACTTTTTGTGTTGGTTACACTAAATTGGTAGGTTCGGGAGAGCAACGGAAACAAAGAGAGAGAGGAAGGGAGAAAGAGGGGGGGGGGTATACACCTGTTGCATAAAACCTTTTACATTATGGGGTCAAATGCGAACTCATAGAATATGCTTCTTTCGTTTGTTAGAAATCGTATATTACCCAGAAAGCAAGCGCCCCAAAACACAACCCCGACATAGCACCACAGTCCGCGTGTGTAATGGAAGTTGGGAGAGGATATGGATAAAGACAAGACGCAATGATCTGTCTGAGTAGGGTGCATGAAAAAGGAAGTGTTCCAACCGAGGAAGGGGAAAGAAGGAGCGCGGGGGGGGGGGGGTGCTACGTGTAGGAGGGGGAGGGAGGGGGCATTAATCGGGGAGGAAGTGGATTGGCGATGACGATCAGAGCTTCCTTTGTTGCCGAAAATAAACCCATAAGCAGACATACACTGAGGATCATACAGCTAAATTACACACAGAGAAAGTGCTGATTGGAATAATTCAAATAAAGAAAATTTCACTAATTAACTACGAGCATTTATACTACTACTATACTACTACTACTGCTACTACTACTACTATTACTTAGAATGCTACAAATATCATCACCACAAAAAGTGATAAATGAAACATGATCATATTCTTCACGATAGTTAACAATGTATTTTTAAAGTCGATGGATTTAAAGTAAAGGAAATACTAAAGAATTATTCTAACTATTATTATTATTCTAATTATTCTAACATAATATATACTAAAAATGTTGCATATGTTCAATGTTGTTGTCCAACATTGATCATCCTGTATTTCATTCACACTGGTCAGTTGTTTTACAACCGACACAAATGGTCAGTACGAAAAATTACGATGGACAATTCCCCCATGCAATAACAAATACTATACCCCGGGATATAGCCACCGGTTTATAGCACCACGGCCTTGCCTTCTAATCTGGCCGGTCACTTATGGACTTCAAAAAGGTTAAATCTTCTGCGTAAAACAACTGTTTAACTTTCATATCAGTGTATATTATGTGTATGATATATATATTCAACAACTGGTCATAGGCAATCTGTATGTTACAGATAAAGTAAATTTACTATCTCATCCTTGAAGTTTGGCACGATTTGACATTATTGAAACAACCGCGATAGCTTTTATGATAAAACGAAAACATTCAATATTCTACAGTGAAACGACAGCTATGTTAAAATTTAGGAAAACCCATGATTTATAGCTGTGAAACTATTGTATTGTATATTGTATATATCTCAATAAAAAAATATTTTTGTACTATAAACTAAGATATTTTAGTAAATTGCAATTATTTAGCCTTTTCATGTAATGCAAAATGGTAAATAAGCAAGAATTTCCATGCCCAACGTATAATAATGTAGTAATCGGTAATCATATTTCAGACTGCAAAAAGTTGCGAAATAATTTTATAATACACCCCCTTCTTTTCACCCACTCTAAACCCTTCCCCTCTCTTACACACGACAGCCCTCGAATGTGTCAAAAACGTTTAAATGATTCCAAGAAAAACAGGGAATGATTTAAGACTAATCGTACACAGACACGGGGGAAACATGATAGGTATTTATTTATGTCTCTTCACCCAAAATAGCTAGAATTTGACATTATAACCTAAAGAGGAAAACACATACACTCACAAGCATTCACAAGACACGTGTGTATTATATACCGTAAAGGCCTATGCATTACTACGTGTTTAAATGAATTTAATTTATTCCTAATTCAATTCTCGTTACTGTATTTCGTAGAATTGTAATGAGAAATGTTATGTTTTTAATTGAATGAAATTTTTATTAAAATTCATTGCAAAAATTGATTAATGTAATGCTTTATCAATTATGAATTGCTAAGGAGGAAAGAGAGTTTATCTTCTTTTTTTTAACATAATAGTGTACACATTTCAAATGACTTTAAGAGAGAATGTGTAATAGTGTTTGGTTTGATTATTATTTGAAATACATATATAGAAATGCACATTCTTTCAAAAATAGTCATGTGTTTAGGCCCTACCATAGACATACAATATTTTACCTGTCAAACATAAAAAGTGAATAGTTTATGAGAGGTACATACATTTTTGTTTGAAAAAAAATCATTGTAATATTGTATTCCATATACATTATCTATTGTTGATGTAATAATTATTACCCCCCCCCCCCAAAAAAAAAAATGAAGAAATATGTTCAATAATAAAGATGGAGCATTCTATGTGATCTACAATTTGGCTGTCAAATTGGAAAAATAAAAATACTCAGTACTAGTACAAATTAATTAAAAAAATGTTTAATGTGAATTACTTCATTAGAAACAAATTTATAGGCCTAATTGGCCCCCACATAAAAATCAAAGATACTAATTTCTGGCAAATTAATAGGCTACCTTTACAAATGTGATAATCTGACCATTAACACACAATAAATCCAGGCTATGATAAATGCCATTTCAATTGAAATAATCGACTTCGCAGTGTAGGCACAGATTCATTAATATTCTTGTAGCGTGCTTATTTATTCCTCGTTTTCGTTTTAGGCTGAGAAAACCAGGCATTTTTGTCATCACTCGCAATGGTAATCCACGAGCGATAGCCCTATATCGCGCCATGCATAAGATCCATGCGACTTAAAGGATTGGCAAGTCGTGATATGAAAAATGAAATACGTGATCAGCAAATTGAAATTTGTAATGCATATAGCAGATTTGGATATGAATCGGCGAGACTTCTAATGATGGATTTTAAAGCATTCACGGCATAGAAAGGGTTCATATCTTTTGCTACTTTCTTTGGAGTTTAAGTACGCGGCTAGCATAAATCAATCTTTATAAAAAAAAAACTTAAAAAAGGTTGCCGCCAAGAAAAAACTAAGCAAGATGAAATTTTAACTGTGTATCAAAATTAATTGTTTAACAAGAGATTGATTAATGAATCTAAAATTAAAGATTGTAATTACGGAAAGGCGTGAAAACATAAAACTAGAAGAGTATGATTTTAGCTGAAATCTGATAAAGGGTCCGAAATCCCTAACAAAACAAGAAGCATGAATGATAAAAATTGTGCGTATTTAATTACTATTTACCAAAAACCAAGGCAAACAAATTTCTTCTTTAAAAAAGCAATAGAGATGGATGAGTAACATCTGACACAATCCCCAAAAGCTCTTTTCAGAAATAATAATGCAAAGGATAATAAAATATTCGTTCTGAATGTATTCAATAACAGTTATGATATGGATAAAAATACTTACAAACATAATATCGTATGGAATTAGACTCGTACAAGAGGACAATAAATGTAAGGTATGAGATAACGCAAATTTAGAACAATGTCATTGGTCGAAACAAAATTTAATTAAGTAATTTCAAGTTTACTTACAGGTCGCTAGGCACGGCATTGACGGGTAGAATAACATCAATATAGAGTTAAGTCTAGACACGAAAGCTCCAAAGAATTATGATGACCCAAAGCAAGAAAAATCTCCGATAAGTATCGATTAATTATTTAATTAAGTCCAAAGCAATTGACCTTGGCTAAACTAAACCAAGATAATCACTGATAATCAAGAACAAGAATTTTGTTAGTCCGGGTAAAGCTGCACTGCTTGTGACTTGTGAGTGCAATGGAGTCAGCGTGAGCGAAAGTTAAAATCGGCGAGTACTTCGGCTGAGCGAATGAACAAGTTGTGGTGCTTGACTCCGCGCGTGCCAAACTTTTTATACAGATTTTGCGAGTATACAAAAGCAGCTAATACACCCATACACACACAAGTCGCACGCGAGCGATTACCCCGTAGAGCGTGCTCTGTGTACCGGACACACAATGCGATAGTACTTTACTATTCACCGCTCCGCGTGTGTGTCTTATGAATAGGGAGAGCGGCATCCTTTTTACCATTGTACACCGGCGAGCTTCGGGCCCGGTCATTGGTCAATAGTATCATCAGGTGCTTTCGCGTTCCTCAAAAGAGATGACCCTCGCACATCAGAGGAAATATTACCGCCAATATGACCTTTTGTGTTCGGGAGGGGAGGGGGGGGGGGGGAAGGGGGTGAATAGGGGCTGGAAGTGTGGCAAGGGAGGGGCATAGCTTACAAAATTAAAAAAGGCCCCTAAACACCGAGGTTATACTATCTATTTTGTGTACAAACATTGCACGATATGAAGAATTGAGGTCATAATTTACAGCGTATATATCATCCTTATAATGATAGAAGATGTATACTATAATGTAATAATCTTGATGCAGTTACAATCGGATAAATACTAATCGGAAAATACGAATGTCTAAATTCAATTATGGTATTTTGAGCTTTCTTTTGTGCAAAGTTACATAACGATGAAAGCCAATTTGTATATGCATATAAGATATATGCATATAAACAAATAGAAACGGTTTATTTCTGGAGAAATCCAACTTTAAGACCTTGAAATAATACTGATATACAGAGCTTTCAACAAAATTAAAAATATCCTTTATTTTTTATTATTGCACAGTAAATTTTCCTACCAAATTTGTCTTAGTGATTCAAATTTGTAATCTACATGATATTATAAATCAGGATTGTAACATGGGATACTTGCCTACAATGAATGAATAAACTCAAACAAGGCAGACAGTAATATACTCAATAAAACCAAAAATATCGTAGTAATTTCAAACCGAAGGATTGTTCTGCTTATCTATTCATTCAATGAAAGTGAGTAAAAACTTTCATTTTATGGAATGAATATTATAAGAGTGAATATAAATCGAATTGAGAGTGAACAAGAGTGAATACATTCTACCTTCGACTTCACATTCACTCTAAGTACATTCGATACAAAACGCTTTAGATTGCGATTTAAAATTAAGCCGACTATGTGATATATATCAAGCGATGCGCTCTCGAAGAATGATAGAAATACCATTTCTGGACTAATTAAGCGCATCATTTTGGGCCTAATCACTCAGCTAATGGCTTTGACATATTCCGACGGTTAATTAATCAATCACACTGGATCTGAAGTCGCAAAAAAACAGAGAGTCTTAGGAAGATTATTCTCATTATTTTTCATGTGACATCGTTGTACATGTAACATATTATGTTACTGATAAAACAATCGATATGGGGAAGGGGGGGGGGGTACACACAAAACCTGGTTTTATACATTGAAAATGTTACATTCTTTATTTGGGAAATGATGACATGAATTTATTTCATTTTGTTTGTTCAACTGTAATCTTATTGTTTTTAAATTCACCACTGAGAATTGTATTCTAGTATTTCTAATGTGTATGTTTGAAATTGAAAAAGAAATACATGTAAAATGATTAAACCAATCAATAAAATAAGAATTATTCGTGTTTTTGTGTGTTTATTTAAATATTCCAAAATGTATCAATTACATATATGTCAAAATTTCAATATTTGTCAATTTAAATGATTTCATTATATCCCAATTTCAATATTTCTCAATTTCCATGTTCCAATATTTTGGACTTCAACGGGGGTGTTCACTATAAACCCGGAGTGACCACCGGATTGCGTCAATGGCGACAGGCTTTATGTAAAGTCAGCAATATCATGGCCGTAGTCTTCCTCGTCATCGTCGTCCAGATCAGATAAATCCACTCGAATTAACAAAGATACCAAGAAACGCTTAATGAGGGCTGACACGGGAGGAAGCGCACGGGAAGGGGGGAAAGGAATAACAGGGGGTGGGGAAGCGTAGAGAGGGGGTGGGGAGGGGTAGAGGGGAGGGGGTGTGGGGTAGAGGGGGTGTGGGGTAGAGGGGGATTCATTCATTGCCTTTTATACTTCATCTGAATTGCTTTAGCTTTTTAAATGTATAGCCTTATTAATGCATTTTACTATGTTTTTTTTTTACTAATGCATGTAATTTATTGTGCCAACACCAATTTGTAAACATTAATTTTCCAGCTCATTCTGTTTCTTCATGTGCGATTGTTAACATGTTTGATTATCTATAAAGACCATTTTTGAATTGAATTGAACTAAATTGATGTGCACATATCAATCCAGATCATAGAAATAACTTGGAGAAGGGAAACAAATATATTTCTAAATAGTAAGAAAATGAGAAAGGGAGATATATAGATAGATAGATAGAGATAGATAGATATATAGATAGAGATAGATAGGTAGGTAGGTAGGTAGATAGATAGAGAGAGAGAGAGAGAGGGGGGGGGGGAGATGGGATCAAGGGGGTATCAATGTCCTAGAGGGGTGGGCTAATAATCTTCCTAATTTGTACACGGCTCTATAAAAGAAGGTTTTGTCAAAGCCAGAGATACCAAACTTTCAAGAAAGAAAAAAAAATAAAAGAGAGTCAAAGATGGAGGGGGAGGGAGGAGAAGGGAGTGGTGGCTCATACAGAAATGACTGAAGATGAGATAAAGGAAAAGACTGGTAAAATACGGGAGGACAGGAATAAATGAATGCTTCAGTGAATGAAGACAATGAGCATTCGCATAAGCATGATAAGAGTCCACTTATGCAGAAATATAAATTGGCGAATACCTTATTCCTGCGATTACAATATCTTAAAACTTACTTTCGATAGTTAGTAATATGTTATGTTTCTCATAATTTTCTTCATTTTCTTTTTTATAAGTTAAAGATTATGAAAAAAATTGATGGCCATTTGCCCTTTTCCCCAACGAGTCTCGCGTGCAAGATTAAAACATTTGATAGATGAAGAGAGGAAGTGAACGAGTAATGTTCGCTCTTGTTTTTCTGTTTATGTTATGCGTTCGGTTATTTTTCTCTTCTTCTTTATCGCGTTTCGCCATCGGTGCGCTATTGCCTGCTATGGCCGGAAGTTCGCAAGGGAGTTTGGGATTGATGACGTCAAAGTCAGTGGGGAGGGGGGTATGGAGACGATAAAAAGTTTTCGAAAAGTAGAAAGTCAAACGAAAAAAAAACGGGACAACATCCGCTCGCGGTCGTGCTAAATACCCTTTGTTTGAAGGTTCTTTTTTTAAGCAATGTACCTGACGAGGAATGTTCACCAAGAGAGTTTGGAAACAAAAGAAAAGAACGAAAATATGCGCCTCATGTGATCACTAGATAACCTTGCGTCTTTTCTCTTTGATTAGGACGTGTACCTTAATGAATAAAGTCACACGAACAATTGCGGCAATAATAATCAATTATTTTATTAGAGACCGCATGACCTTCCAGAACAGGTTGCCACTAAACCCGGGTCGTGCCTCCTAAACACCACCCTCCCTGCACTTTCTACACCCATGATGAGGTGGCGAAAGCAAAATAATATTCCCAATATAATGATTTTGTCAGACATTTTCAGCATGTCGTTAAGACTTTTCCACTCTAGTCCCATATATCCATTTACCCGTTGGTATCAGAACAAAGGATATTGAGCGCGTACGAAGCACGGATTGATAATGGCGGCGGATTTGATGGGGGGGGGGGCAGTTTTGTAATGTAAATGGCAGAAAAAATATGAAAGTTTGATGAAGTGATGATAGAAATTTCTCAGGTCTATTCGGGTCAAGGAGTGGTTTTACGCCAATTGATTTAATTACAGAGTGACAAATTACACATTATCGCTATTCCGAAAATCAGATAAGAATTATTGGTTAACATATTTCGTTTCTTTTTAAGATATCACTTTGTTATTTGAAAATGGTATCAACAGGTGAGTTAGAGTTGAAAACGCCAGTCTGAAAGTATAATAATGTCAAGTTTATGTGAATTACTTTGAGATTCTGATCAATGGGAGCCAGTATTTGAGAAAAAATGCCCGTCTTCTTAGCGATTGGTTATTATAACTGTCCTTTCAATTTGCTTGCTTAATTAAAGAATCAGATTATATTACTACAAAATGCTGTAAACACATGGATTATAATAAATTTTCAAGAGATCAATCTAAATGACTCGAATATCTCTACAAAAATAAAGAAGCATTCGTCAATTGTTTCAGGATAAATATATAGTGCTTTTGTATTAAAATGAAGATGGGAACAGAAGGATGTAACTTATGTACTTTATTTAAATAGGAACAAAATATACAATATTGATGTAGGATAATGATCGCAAAGTATAGCAAGAAATCGACACAAAAATCGCTTTGCATATTTCAGGTAAACATTGACCGTATTTTGAAGATATGATGCAAAATGATAAATAATTCATAAAGCTATCTTCTACTTCGACGTGGTTACGTGAATAGTTACGTCATCACTTTTATCATGTTTATGTCGAACATGAAAAAGAATGAGAACTTAAAAGAAAATATTGAGAATCGGACATTATTTGTATTTTTTATAATCAGAAAAGTGGAAGTCGCGCGTTCACGTAAAACGCCGTGGTATTAATCTATTAAAACATGTTCTGCTTTTCGCAGAAGACCGATAAAGAGCACACGGTCGCGTTAATTCATGTAATTGCCGATGACGTCATAATAATCAAGCACATTAAAATGTTTGTTAAATACATTGGCGGGTGATACTTGATTCCATGTGTAATGTGTATATAAACACGCATGTGATAATCGCATCCTTCGTGGAACATTAATAGGCATACATGGGATGACGATGTGTTTTGTTCTCGGGTATGGGGGCTGTTTAGGGGCCTCGAATCCCAGATATGTACTTCCGGGGCACACGTGGCGTCCCAGCTAGCTCAACTTCCGCTAGATATTCACATACGAATAACGATTATAATGAAAATTTCGATATATAATGTAAAATTGAGTGTAGGCCTTTACAAAACACATGTTGAGTCAAACCAATATCATGAATATGACGATATTCATATACTTGCATTTCTGTTTTATTTAGATAAACTAGATAAACATATGACAAAAAAAAACAAACACAACAAAAGCGAAACCCTCTAAAGATATTTTAAGTAGTCAAAATGTGAAGAGTTAGGGCTTAATTTAATATTGTGGGTTTTTTTTACGGAACACCTCAATCATGTCTACCACTATCATATCAAACCTTCATTTAATTGTTCTCTCCCCATCTCTTATTCATCTTTCAATATTTCATACCATCTCTCTATCCACCCTATAGCCCTAAAACATCATGAACATTGTAATTGTAGGGTTGGCTGCACTTTCCTAGTCCAATACGTGTTCGATGCCTCACCATACTAAATAGTCAACACCCCCCCCCCCCCCTCTTTCAAACAATATTCTCCATTTCTAGGACTGCAATATTAATCATATTTTGCTCCATTTTCTTCTCACTCTTTCTACATCCACTCCTCTCTCTCTCTCTTTCCCAACCGATCCCTCTCTTCTTTTTTTTTCATCAAGACCGTGAACTGGTAGGGCACTATGCCGAGTTTGGTCCACTAATTACTAAAACATTCCTCCGCTGCAGCAAGTTGTTGAAAAAATGGGCCAAAACCACCCAATGCAAACCTTCAGCCGTGCGAGCCAGGAACATCGACGAACTTATACGAGACATTGCCGAAGCATGCCGACGATAGGCCGACAACTGACCGAGTAAGCACCGAACGAATAACGTTCACCTCTTTCATATAAAGAAGTGGTTCACCTTGACTCAGATTTGATTTTATTCACTTTCATTATTACATAAAAAATGGTTCAGTCAATGAAGGGTACTTCTGTATAGTTAATTACATGAAAGCAGAAATTGCATTTTAACCGGCCACTATAAATAAACTTCCTCTGGAATTTGAATTGAATATCGTTACGATTACGCGTTTGAATATTTTGTTTTCATTTCCATTTTTAGCTGCTCATCAAGATTATCATCATAACTTAGTTTTGGTAACACGGATACACAAATTGCGATGCATTGATACAGCATGATTTTTATATTATGTACTTGACTGTGTTTTTAAAATAAAATTATTTTAAGAAAACAAAACCGAACGATAATAGGTAGTCGTAAAAACATTTCTTCAATTAAAAGATTCGAAATAGCTTCGTCAAAAATCTTCTTCGGTTTACCAAAGATAGTGGTATAAAATATGGCATTTAATGTTACTTTAACCGTGTCAACAGGGAGGGGGAAATCATCACCACTGTGAAAATAATGTAAAATGTAACTATCCTTATCACGTCGGGGAGGGGGAGGGGGGGGGGGTGCGTAATAACGTTTCATGTGGATCAAATTAGTAGTTTTCATTCATAATTTTCTATGAGAACATTATTTTGCATCTTTGTAAGGTGCTGAGGCAGTAAACGTGGAGAGCGCTATATAATTACCAATATTTTATTGCATTGTTATGGAAATAAACACTGTTTATCAAGCTAAATACTGTTTTATCGCCATATTGACATGGAGGCTCGATATATTTTTCTGTTGGTTGCAAAGCCATATGTCATGTACGTGGCGAAAGTGTTAATTCAAAAAGTTTGTCACTACCGGCAAAGGTGGAAACGCAGTAAACATGGTAAATACATGAAGTGATATCTTTGACGAGTAGGTAGCAAATTCAAGGGAAGTAGACATGGGGATTTTCGGCCTACTTTCATGATAAATATAAAAAAAAACACAACAAGATAAATGGGTGAGGGGGATAGAAAGAGAGTCAGAGGGGGTGAGAGGAGAACAGAGAGGAATAGAGAGGCAGAGAGAAAGAGAGAGAAGGGGGGGGGGGTGTAGCCGGTGATAACACGTTTTGATTTCTAATTCAAACTTGATATCTTCAAACGCGTGTTTTTTTACGATTGAAAAAAGGGGGGAAAAAGAAAACCTCTCAGCACGAGCCTTGTGATTTTAAATGAGAAAGAATCATTACTGATGTCTTAAATTCATAATCAAGACGTCACACAAGACAATTGATACCCCTGAAACGGGGCTGGTGGACCATCAAGTAATTAATATACCCCCAATTGACTAGCTTTTGCTATGCATTCAATAGTTAAAAGTCCCGTTCGACTCCTCCCACCTTGCCCCAACCGTGCCCCTACTTTTCTATCACCATTTCCAGTCCATTTTTCATTTCATTGTCAAGCATTTTGTAAAGATCCAATAGTTTAAAAACACCCGACTCCGCCCCTCGCGCCAACCTGGCCTCTAATTATTCTACCGTTATTGTAGAGCACTTTCTTTAGATTCAATAGTTAAAAGCCCCCGACACCGCCCCTGCCCCCACGTGGTCCATCATTAACCAACCACCATTGTCGAGCACTTTCTATAACTTCAATGGCTATAAAGCACCGACTCCGCCTCTTTAATTCACCGACCAAGCCCACGAGTGGTTTGCCTTCATTGGCAAGCAATTTCAAAAGATTCAATAGATGAAACGCCCGATAAAACGCCCTTGTTGTCCGAACCCGGAGCCTGCTGGTATAACAATAGGTAGGCCTATCGAACGCACAAGACCTGATCACTTGTGCATAGCCCAAACTGGTGGAAACGGTATAATCCTTAAATGAAAATGTAGACTAGAAATAAAACGAGAAAGAATTCGTGAATGTATCACTTATTTCCACAAGCACTTAATGAGTCATTAGGGCAGTAATGTATTGCTGCGCTTTTTCTCTCTTTTTTGAATCATCATTTGAAAAAGTAATCAGTTTTGTTTTAAACTTCGTGTCATTAAAAAAAAAAAAAATCAGAGCAGTTCAAACCATAGAGGGCATGCTTTAGAATAAGGTTAAAACATGAAGGGAGGTGCCGTTGCCGAGTGGTCTAAGGCGCCTGGCTATACATAGAAAATCAGGGGTTCGATCCCCGGCCGCGGCACCTATCCCCGTGAGCAAAGTATTTAATGTACAATGCTCTTTTATCCTGCTTTCAAATAAATGGAAATGCTATATGCATTATTGGTAACTTGGTGTGCACTTGTTAAAAAAAAAAAATGAAGGGACCGTGGCCGAGCAGTGAAACACACATTTAAAATACTCTTTGAATGAAAATAAATTACAGACCACTCTGACAACATAATAAATAGTAGTATCATCAATGTGGAACAAAATAATGTTTACACAACCTTTCGACACACCCTATATAGAAAACTCGAAGTAAATGTTTTTGACTTGCAAAAATATATAAAACTTGATTAATTGTTTACAATATGAACTGTACAGTAATTGTATATTACATGCAGAGGGTACAGAGCGAGCACCAATTTGGTGGCCCCCAAACAACACAGTTAATATAGCACTTTAAATAATCTTGATATGAAAAGAAAATCAAACGCACCCGAAAAGGGTGCTTTGAAGCCCCCCCCCCCCGGAACAGGTGCAGGCGCGCCCCTTCACCAATTACCCCTCCCCTATTATCAAACAGTTTCTATAGATTCTATGGATAAAGGGCCCCGACTTCGCTCCTTACGCACCGCTCGAACCCAGGACCTACCGGTATACAATGGGCGCGGTGACATAATCTCTAACCCTCGCGCGCGTCTTTTCAAACGAGTAATGGGGCTCACTTTAACCCGTCTATTGTACGATTTAGATGCCTGACTAATCAAATGTACTCTTTGTTTCCCATTTCCTGTCCTTTCAAGAAGACAACTCAACACTTAACCCCTAACACGCGACAGAAAACGATGGTCCATACTTTGTTTGTTTGTTTCTTTAGACATTGGGTGATTTCAAGTCCGGTGTTGGTGTTGGTAGCACATTTGGATTGTGTTTCTTAACTCCAAAACCTATTCTGAGTTTACACAAATCACGTTATAGACAGCTCAACACCCTAGTGAGTGACTCTTCAGGACCAATTTCATTTTATGTTTGGTGCTATGCTCATACAAAGATTGACCTGACGCCAACACCAAGAGGTCAACACCAAACTTGAAGTCACCCAGTGGTCGAATTACCTTTTCGTTATTTTAGAATGAACAATTGATTGAGCTCCAACAAAATTCAGGCAGATAAATCACAGTATCAACAGAGGTCGTATTGTATATCCAATAAACATGATAAACATGATAATGTTTGTCTTATCATATTCATCTTCACCATTTTTATTCAAATACTTAATTAATCCTTGACAATTATGACTTTCTTATTGTAGCGATAAATAACATACCCTAAACAACTGAATACGAGTATAATGATATAGTTGTCATGGAATAATGCCATAACAACTACATGTATATTCATTTTAAGGGTATAAAAACGGTCAGAAGAAAGCGCAGCAAAATACGGGATATTGGAACTGCATTAGTACGATATATTCATTTCATTTCAATTTACATGTATTACGAAAATTTTGTTAAATCATTTTAAAAACTATGCAAACCGAAAACACATCCTAAAATATATGGAATAAAAAAATCCTTGACCTCTGTGTGGAGATGTATCTCAGAACGTATTGGAAAAAAAATCTCATCGTGTAGTCTCTTGTATCATGCTAATTGCTCAGATGTACTTTAAGAGGTTCACACAGAGACTGGAAAAGCAAGCAAAAAGACATCCGTCATTAAAATACATCACTGTAAACAATACAAACTTAAAAAAATAAATGATAGCAGTATGATAGTTTAAGAGAGATCAATAATCTACCGCTTAATCAAAATGGAGATATCTAATTAACTCGTTCAAATAATTCAATTAAAGTAGAAATAAAGCAACTAAGGGGTAAAATTGCGCTGGAAAATGATGATGGGGGGGAGAAAGTGCGCTCGCGTAGCGAACCGTTACTAAATGAATGTCGGCTGATCTAAAGATGGGAAACGAAAAAGAAGCTAAAACGCAGACGATCGGGTTTTTTGTGGATGTGGATACAATCTTGGCGGGGAAAAAACCAGGGCATCTGGCGAAACAAGTATTTCCGAAAAGACAAACTTCTATTCTTGTTAAGAGACATATAGAAGACGGAGACCTGGGAAAGGACAGGATGCAAGGTGAGGGGGGGGGGGGGGGTGCAGTTCTGAAAGAGTTAAACGTTCTTATCTATTTCACAATCAAGAAAGGGGAATATTCCAAAATATTTAGAAGAAAAATAAACATTAATCATGTTTAAAGATAATGCAAATTAAAACTCCAATCATGCTGATTGTTTGGATTTTTTTCCTGTAAAATGGACACCTGTACTGTCCTTGTTTCTATACATGCATTTGTTTGTTTTTAACTATATTTTGTAATTAAGGGTTGCCTAATATTTGTATTGGAGTTAAAATGTATTGATGGTAACTATAATAGAGGGAAAACACCTTGTAATTTTTAAAGGACAAGTCCACCCCCAAAAGAATTGATTTGAATAAAAAGAGAAAAATCCAACAAGCATTACACTGACATTTTCATCAAAATCGGATGTAAAATAAGAAAGTTATGACATTTTTAATGTTTTCCTTAAATTCACCAATCAGTTATATGCATATCCTGGTCGGTATGCAAATGAGGGGACTGATGACATCACGCAATCGCTATTTCTTTTGTATTTAATTTCATGAAATATTCTAACTTTCTCCTCATTGTCCCGTGAAACAAAATTGTATTCTGCCCTGAACATGTGGCATTTTACCATTGTTATAACATTTCATGGTTCAGTTAAGTTGGTCTTTAATGTAAAATTGGTAAAATTGAAAAATTGTATAATTCAAACAATAAAAAGCATAGAAATAGTGAGTGGACATCATCCACTCTCGCATTTGCATGTCACTGAGTTGTGCATATAACTCTTTTGTGAAAAATAAGCTAAAATTTAAAATGTCATAAATATCTCATTTTACATCTGATTTTGATGAAATTTTCGGCATTATGCTCGTTTGATTTTTCTCTATTTATTCAATCAACATTTTATGAGGTGGACTTGACCTTTAACAACTATGGTGTAAGATGCACTTTCTTCTACAACTGGAAAAAAAAAAATTTCGGCGAGCGAGCACACAGTCACAAGATAAGCTGTTCGTATAAAAAAAATTATAAAGAAATGATGAATGAAATAATTAACCTTATTATGATGAACGAAAAATTGTATTTGCAACTGAATGGACATGTGAACATCATTGATTGATTGATTGATTGATTGATTCAATCTCTTGCTAAAAAGATGAAAGCAAGACATCGGAAATATTATGCTTGAAGTCGGAGATCAAGAGGCACTCACACTCTAAAATCAAGTTTACCCATTATTAGCTAAAATGGGAACATGCATGATTTTTGGGTAAATAAATACCAAATATTTTGTAAACTTTACGCAACGTTGCGTTGAAATTCATCCTTAAACCATGCATTTTGCCCAATATGTGGGAAACAATTACATGTTACCTTTCTACCCAATATTGGGAAAATATTTACTCAGTGTTTTGAGAGTGAATCCACCATGACCACCATTATCTTGGTGTATGATACTCATGGCAAGGTAATACCCCGTTACCAAAGAGAAACATGATGACACCGCCTAAAGGCGCTCCGGATCGCATCTTTTGAGTCTACCGCGGCGTTCCGCCAAGAGTGGGTGGATAAAAAAACCACCATCATCCCGCCATCGCCCTTCTCGCGCTTGCTGGGGAAGATACATTCGCCTTTTCGCACCAACAACATTTTCGCACATGTTATCATCCCTGCGTTTTGCATCATAATGCAATATTAGAGTTTTGGATGTGCATGCCGCAAAGCTTTCATGTTGCGCATTAATGTTATGCATGTGCGGAATATGAGAAGATGTGTGAGAGTTTGGAAAATGTGCGTTAACCCTATTTTGAGGTGATGATGGTGGTGGTTGTGATGGAGGTAACAGTCTTGAGAGTGGCAATATATACTGACAGTGTTGATACAGTGGTGGTGTTGCTAATGGTCATGATGTTGTTGGTCCTGCTGTTGGTGGTGGGGGTGTTGCAGCTGTTGCCGATAATGGTGATAATAGTGATGATGGTAGTGGTGGATGATGATGACGATACTGATGATGGTTGTGATGATGATGATGATGATGATGGTGGTGGTGGTGATGATGATGATGATGATGGTGATGATGATGATGATAATGACGATACTGATGATGATGATCGTGATGATAATGATGATGACGATATTGATGATGGTCGTGATGATGAAGATGATGATGATGGTGATGACGATGATGATGGTGGTGATGATGATGATGATAATGACGATACTGATGATGATGATCGTGATGATAATGATGATGACGATATTGATGATGGTCGTGATGATGAAGATGATGATGATCATAATGGTGATGATGATGTTGGTGATGATGATGGTGGTGGTGGTGATGATGATGATGGTGATCATAGTAATAATTATTATGATGATAATGATGATGGTGCTGGTGGTGGTTGTGACGATACAGGTGAAGGTAATAGCATAATATGAAAATAATTGCATTGATTGAGCATGGGATTCGAACCCATAACCCTGAAAATTATTAACATTACCACAAGCTCATAACAATTCCCCATTTCCTCATTGCGATCTTAAAAAAATGCTAAATTTAATCAGAGATCAATTTAGCGATAAAACAAAAAAAAAAAGTATGGCGTACACGTGGGCAGCGATTGTAAATATTTCACATCATATCGAATCTAATCATGATAATTCAAACTGACTGCTTGGTATAAAATGAGTCGAATCGACCTTGTAAATTCGGTGATCACATGACCTTAAAATGACCTTCCAATTTGTTGGATCCATCATCGGCGAAGTCTTCCCCCATTTTTTCGAGAGGGCCAGGAAAAAAAATAAAGAAAGAAACTAAGTGCCCCTCTAATGACTTCTGACAAAGACGAGCATTTGTTCGACAACTTTCTGCACCCGTTGGGAGGGCATGGTATTGTCATCTTTGGCGAAACTTTCGCCTTTTTGTTGGGAATTTGACGACGTTTTGCCCCCCTTTCCATCATCTTCTTCCGAGGTTTGTAAGAACGTGAGGTATTGTTGTGCCCTCAAAGTGAACCCTCAAGTATAGAGGAAAGTGTGAAAATCTAGTTTTTGGCATGAAATGGAGACGGGGGGGGGGGGGGGCAGAATGCCCTGCGATAGAATGTTGAAAGAGAGGGGTGGATGTATACGGTAATGAAGCCCGAAACGAAATAGAATGGGACAGGGTGGCCGCGATGGGGGGGGGGGGGGGCGGGAGGGGTAGATACAAATACTGTAGAGAAGGAGAGTAAACAGAGGAAATAAATGAATAGAGAAAGAAAGAAATAATAAAAAAAGAAAGACAGAAATAATAAGAAGAAAAGGTTATCGTAACCAAAGTATACGAACCGATAAGTGATAACGAGAATTAAATGAATTGGTCGTTGAAAATCAGGGGAATAATTAGCAGTGATTATGAGTGACTGTTGTGGTTACGACGGTCCTGTCCACAAAATGGACTAAATTACCATACACCGTCAAATCAATTAAATATAATCGCATCATGAACAGAGATTAATGTCTTCTTTTTAATTTTTTTTTTAGGTAAATCAACGGATTCAAACACGATATACATGATTGACACGATCCAATAGTACACAAGAACACACAGTATATAATAAACCATAAAAAACAATCAAACAACATGATATACAACGATATAAAAATGAATTACAGAGAAAAAGATTTTGCACAATGCAATAAATTCGTTTAAAAACTGGACAAATTAAATAAAAATGAGTAAACAGACATAATGATGGATAAATAAACAAATAAAGAAATAAATATACCATTGATAAATTTATGATCTTCACTTTTAATCTGTTGTTTGTTTCTCATCTGCTCGTTGCTTATATAAATGAATATCTCTTTTTCATTCGGTAGGCCTATTATTGATTTTGCAATGGGGCAACGCTGCGCAGATGTTACTCGCGTAACATTCCTGCACATCGTCCATTCGTTATCAACGCTCTCGTCAATCACCATAGCTTTGGCGCGCTTTCTCCATCGCGGAACCATCGAACAAAACATGACGTAGGCATCACCCCCCCCCCCCCCCATCATCTCATCTCTACCGTCTGCTAACTTGCGTGTGTAGGATGTGTTGAAATACAAGCAGATGTAGATGTTATGATGCGGTAAATTTATTTGAGAGATGGAAAGCGGTTGGATACATACAGAGACATTTGTTATGATACTTGCAGAGTTAGGACAACTCATTTATATGTTTTCTGTATTGGTCGAGTGTAATGCTATAAGACACAAGATGGCGCATTTTTCTCATTAAATTATTTTGCTGTTATATTTCATAAGCCTAGATATTTCAGATCAAAACACATTTGATTGTTTCATTAAGTAAATTTGATCATGATGGATATTGTCTTCAGAACTGTTCTATAACCTTTCATGAAATAAATTATCTGCCTGGCACTGATATTGTTGGAGACAAAATGAACATGTGGAGCGTTGTGGCCCAGTGAATTAGTCTTCTGACTTTGAAACAGAGGGTCGTGGGTTCGAATCCAAGCCATGGCGCAACTTCCTTCAGCAAGAAATTTATCCACACTGTGCTGCACTCAACCGAGGTGAGATTAATTCCTTGACTGCATGAGCGCTGAAAGGCAGCTCGAGCTAAAGCCGGGGTAATAATAATAATAACAACGCGCCTCGAAATAGAATATTTCTAGATAGATGGCGCTATATAAATGCCTATTATTATTATTATCATTATTTTATCTTATTTCTCGTCTTTATCACCCAACAGATTAATTATTCCATGTTGAAATAAGATTTATATTATAATTATTATTTATCTACTTATTTACTTTTTTATTCATTTATTTATTTGTTTATCCATATATTTATATTTGTTTATCATTATCATCATTATCGGTATCATCGTCGTCATCATCATCGTTGTCGTCATCTTTATCATTCAAACACATAAGTACTATATTCTTTATGTATCAATATTGCCAGCATGCTTGAGGAAAAAATTAATGCTAAAATAAAATGCATTTTTCACTTCAAATCACGAACTCAACAAAATCAATAGTAAAGAGTTATTCAGAAAGAAAAGGGGACTCACAATGATAAATAAAATTGCTAATTTTCAGCGACAAAAAAGTGGGCAGGGAGGTTGATGCAAATCGGTTAAAGAGCCATGCTGCAAAACACAACAATCCGATCCAAACAAAAACAGAATGGATAGCAGAAAGGAAAACAGGCAACCATATTTGCCGCTTTTCCTGTTAACGTGATAATGTGATTGGGTCAAAAAGTTAAAATGCGTGTTGAAGTTTTTGGCACCCCATACGTGGTGTTCCTCTCATACACCTCAAATGGTCTCTTCAGTCGTGATGTGGAGTTGTAATAAATTGCCATACGGGGGGGGGGGGAGACATACGCCCACGATATTACAAATACTACAAGGGGAAAATGAATTTGAAAAGAAAATGATACGAAAATTCATCACAATCCTACATATCCTACAAACATTATTCAATGAAGGAGACAAGTGTCTTCATATGGAAATCAAATAAAAAGAAAGAGAAGAAGTGAAATATTTGAACTTTGCAAAACTAAAGATTCGATCTTCAAAATAAATCAGATTACATGACCTACCCACAAATAACAGAAAAACAATGATAGCATCAACTCCCTCAAAAGAACATAGAATAAAAATAATATCGTTAATATGTATACAGTAAAACTTCAAGAGAAAACATTTTTGGAATTTACAAGTTCCTTTTAAGAACTTTTCAAAAGAGATAAACGCGAGATGTTACATAGATAAATGTGGAGGTTTAGTAAGTTTGAAAATGCGCCAAGAATGAACAAACTTTGACCAAAAGAAATCAATAGATTGCTCCGAACATTTATGGGGTCTAAAAGAGTTGAACTCACTCGAACCGCGCAGTTTTATCTCTGCCTCCAAATGCTCCAAGTTGGGACATAGCCTTACATAACTACGGCGTTTGTAACAAATACGAGTGACCTCTAAAATGCATGAAATTGGAACACGTTTTGCCGCCAAATATGGGTTCGAGAGGAAGGAGCCCAAATAAATTCGTCCGTAGAAAATAATAAACCACATCCTGGTAAAAGAAATATCGACGCAGAGAGGCAAGATTTTGTTTTCAAAGGGGCAACCAAGAACAAAAGATGGGGGAGGAAGAGGCTCTGCAACCTGTAAGAGAGGGGGTAAATGACCATCCCCAAAGGACAAGTATGTATAGACTTAGTGGAGCTATCATGCACCCCTCGCATGATAAGAAAGTTTGGTTTTGGGAGAGAGCTAGGGGTAATGACCATATACCCAAAAGGACCAGAGTCTATATGCTTTAGGGGTACCATCTCGCACCCCTCCATTAAGACGTATCGTTAATAATGCTAATGCTATATAATTATGCATGATAAGAATCATTTTGAAGAAAGGGGGTAATGGCCATGCCCAAGAGGACCAGAGTGAAGAAGCTTAAGCATGTCTAGGGGTGCTATCTTGCACCCCTCACATAAAGACTTATCATTAATTATGTTAATGCTATGATATGAAATCAGCTAGAAAGGGGCCATAACCGTGTCCAAAGGACCCGTGTGTACAAGCTTTATTACTATGATTACAGGGTGGGGACGAAATGAGTCGAAAAACCCTTTACTTAGAAATTACACATCTAAGACAAATCACCATGGAAATATTTAGGACGAGCTGAGAATGAATATGCGAATGTCACTGCGAAAATCACATCGGGGCCAGAAGCTATCTAATTGATAATAGGGCTGATTCTTACAATTGATCACACACAATAATCAATGCAATCAATCGAGGAAATCGGCCCCACGATCAGTCACTAAGCTTTATGTTACAAGGACCCTGATGTAAGTTTCTCCATTAAAACAGGGTCACGTATCTTCAACCCTGGACCCCGTAACATGAAGCTTTGTGATTGATCATAAGGCTGATATCTATGATCGATCGTACACAATAATCAATGCAATCAATCGTAGAAATCAGCGCCATGATAACTTGCTAAGCTGTGTGTTACGGGCCCTTGATGTAAGTTTCTCCATTAAGACAGGGTCGCGTATCTTCAACCCTGGACCCCGTAACATGAAGCTTAGTGATTGATCGTGGAGCAGATTTTACAATTGATCATACACAATAATCAATGCAATCGATCATAGAAATCAGCACTACGATCAATCGCTAAGCTTCATATCACGGGGTCCGGGTCACCGCCCTTTGGGTGATAGGAAGACGACTTGAAGGGTAATCCTCGGAAACAAAACAAATCTTGAGCTTTAAGGTCGACGAACCCTGTGTACTATTTCGCCTCAAATAAGGATGACTAAGTCAACCGATTTTCAGCAATAATCAGCTGCGTCGATCGCTAAAAGGTGTCGAAGTAAATCCAAGTGGTTGAAGCACTTTCCTGGGAATGGAAAGGATGTTTTTATCCCCGACATAGCACCGATTTCCTGTGAAAACGTTCCTGTACAACTACTGACATGACCAAGTAAACTGTATGGTGACGAAAAACGGTGTTTTCGAAATACAGTCAAGTGGTTGCTTTTACTAAAAAATGAAAAGGATGTTTTTATCCCCGACATAGCATCTAGTTCCTTTGACAAGCATTAACTTTAGGTTGCTGCTTCGAACCTCAGACCATGAAGAATGTATGGTGACGAAAAACGCTGTTTCGAAAAATAGTAAAGGGTCGAAGCCTTACATCGAAATGAAAAGAATGTTTGTATTTCCGACATAGCACCTATTTCATTTGACAAGCATTAACCTTCGCCACAATATTTCACGTGAGAGGATTCCTGTGCATAAGCATGTGCGAATAAGATGACATGGGTAGCAGCTTTGATTTGATAAGGCAAGAGACTTAACCCCCATAACCATAATAAAACCCATATCTAATCTACGTTAGATATAAACCTCTCATAAAATCAATAAATGCCAACCTTTCCGAAATCAACGACAAGACTACTTTATATTGGAAAATATATATCATATTCCACTCACTGGTTGTATCAAGCATGATCAGAGGTGGCAATGGATGTTATTTAAGAACTGGGCCCCGTCTCACAAAGGTTTGCGATTGATCCGATCAACAACAACCATGACAACAATGGAAAGCCAGCAACGACAACATCTAAAATATAAAATACATGTTTGTTAAAAAATATCAACATTATGTTGTATATTTATACATTTATTACTATCTTGACAATTCAGTGTGCTTCCTCTTGGTTTGATAAGGACAGTGTGCAAATTTCCTGTAGGAAAAATTATGACATTGATTGGTTTCCATATAGTTGCAGTTGAATGGATCAATCAAAACTCTTTGTAAGACGGGGCCCTTGTCTTTGATTTGTTTCCTTACTGCGTCCCAGATACTTTCAGCACCATCAAAACAAATGAATAATCAAACAAACAAACACAATCAGAACAAGCGGTTACCTGTAAGAACAGACGACGAACAATAGCTAGACTCCTCCATAGGCGTTCCCTCCCTACTTTCCGCATCATGGTGATCACGGTCGAGAAAATATCCAAATAAATTAATCATGTTGAGCCCCGTATAGAGTCTAATTGCATTCGATTAATTACCAGATTTGATGCTCAATAAAGAGCGTTTGTGCGTCACAGCGTGGAATGTATGTAACGGTAATTTGTAGTCCTTTTTCCCCTCCAAGTAAGATCCCAGTTTGATATTGATGAATCAAGTTAAGAAGTGATCAACTTAAATGTCTTGTTAGTAGCCAACAAGGTCCTGCAGCTCATTGAAGTCAAAATCTCTGATACGGTACTCCCTGAATTGTAATGAAATTGATCAATTTGGGTCGAAAGCCTCAGCTATCCCCGGCTAATGTCCTTTACGCTGTAGTTAGATACCACTGACTGCGCTCACTTGGTGTGAAGCTACCATCGACTTCTGAGACCAATCACGCTTTACGTGCCGATTTAGCGAGTTGTCTCAAGGTTTTTGTAGTCAAAGGAGCGAGACTCCAGCTTTTCCCCCTTGGTGACTTGTACTTTTTTTTGCTAAGGGTCTGTTTAACCAATACCTAATTAAAATTGTCGAAACACCTCATGAGTGTTTTAAGATTTCTTTTAAGTCTCACTCTCTTCTTCTGCCTCATTTCTGTCAACCCCTCTCTCACTTCATGAAGCCTTCGTGTAGTCCCGAGGTATGTGTCACCGTGTAGGGTTCTCGAAAATATTAAAGACGTCCTTCCGTCAATTGTGGAGTTAAGTCTACTCGGGGACGGAAACGCCGGAACCTCGGAGTGGGAGGGGTCCCCTCCGCCAAGGATGCGTTAATTGTCCCCCTAAAACCAGGGGGAACTCCCCTCCTAGTCTTTCAAGAGTCATTGTTAAGAAGCTCACATTAAGCCGAAGAAGGAAGGAACGCCATACCCGTGTTCTGGAGAAAAACAAATGGGTGGCGGAGCTCGAAAAGATGTTCATTAATTTACACTTAAAATTGAAGAGTTCCTTTGCTCCTTAAATTGGCCATGACATTATGGTCGCTATTTTCAGTCCGCGCACCGCGCGCTTCTGGTAATTCGTTTAAGCGCAAATTGTGTTTCAATTGGAATTGAAGTTTTCCCCTTCTTAACACTACCACTCAGCTACTCGGAGTTGTTAATTGTGTAACACGAACAAGTAGTTAATCCTTAAAATGCAATCAAGAGCGGTGCTATAAATACCAACTGACTTCCCCCATCACGAGAAGTTGTCATCAGATCATTAAACAATTTGTTCTCCAAAGTGCGACCATTGTTAAATCAATTAAATCCATTTTCTATGCAATGCCATTCACCTACTGGTTCCAAATGAAAAGAAAAAGAAAGGTCCATGAGATTATCTTTTGGAATAACCACAACACAGTACGAAATAACTCCCGAGATGCAACGCACACGCGTAATAGCAAATAACGCATTAGTTGCGTAGTGACGCAACTGTCCACGCCAGCCAGCGACATGGCTAATATTTAACGCACGAATCAGCGTGACACTGTAAACATGGTTAGGCATCAAATGCATTATGTCGCGTCATTCTGTGATTTTTCTTTTGACGCCGCAAGCGACTGGCGTAACATTTGGCGCAGGAGTGAATAATTATTAGTGTACTATGTGAGCATGAGCAAATGATGCAATGTTTGACGCAAGAGTTAAACATATATTGCAAGATGTCAAATTTCTTACAGTGAGGCATTAAGATGATGTAAGCGTCAGGTTTGCCGTAGCCCTGAGTCCCCTTTGAGAAGGAAAAAAAAAATCTTTCTGTTTTGGTGATTTTTGGCTATAATTATGTTCTGTTTATATATCAGATAAACCATAAACGGAATATGAACAGAAAAAAATGTATTTAGTGTTGAATCAATGTGAATTATTTTATGCTGATTTGTCCTTCTGCTTGCAAAAATTAATTGTTTAAGGGGAAAAGTAAATACATTATAAAAATTGAGGATCTCCAACAATTATTAAAATTATTAAAGATAAAACTGTTCTTAAACTTGAACCCAATAAAATACAAACGAGATAACAATTTCTCCAGTATTCACCACTGTATTCATCACCAATATACAATTAGAAATTGTTTCCTGACAACCTAAGTAAAAAAAAGCGGTGTTTCCCATTTCTAGTTTTGAGGGGTTGGAGAGGGGGCTAGTAGCAATAACCAAATTGTCCACGTTCTAAAATTAACATCCAGGCGCATCAGAGCATTATTTACAAGTCGTGCATTAAATCAACGAGACATCAAACTCTTGCAGTGTCGTACCCCGTGATAATACTCGTCAAAATGCAAGAGTGTAAAAATTCCCCTGAGACGGGCAAAAAACACCAAAACCATAATTGGTGACATGCACCAGAACCGAACGATTTCCCAAGCGTTTTAAACGGGATACCTTGCGGCTCGCTACGGCGAAGTAACAGAATCTCAGCCGGCATTAGCGGGAGCGAAAGGCAATGAGGTGGCGTCGAAAGGCGAGAAGCTAAAACGACTGTCCGTCCGTCTGTCCAACTTTTGGGGTGTTTGAGGATACCGTACGTCCGATATGCTGACGAAATCAGGTTGGAAAAGTCATGGATTTGGAGTTGGGATACAATAGTTTTATTGTGGGAAAGGGTGATACATTGTTGCCGAAGGCAGTTAACAATGTTGTGATTGCAAATTTCAATTAGTCAAATAGCATGCAATTTTTATAATAATACGTTGAAGTGTGCATATGGTCAAAGGTTATCAAAGCAATGACGGTATATGAAAAAAAAAAGGGGATGAAGATGAATAATGACGAGGGAGGAAGTAGAGCAGATGGGAAGGGAATACGAAATAAAAATAAGAAGAGGAAGAAAGAAGAATGGGAAGGAAATAGATAGAAGTACTAGCAGCAGCTGCATCAGCAATAGTTTAACCTGTTTATATAAAAGAAGAAGAACAAGAAGCAAAAGAAGAAGAAGAGGAAGAAGAAAAGAGGAAGAAGAAGGAGAAGAAGAAGAAGAAGAAGAAAAAGAAGAAGAAGAATAATAATAAGAAGAAGGAGAAGAAGAATAATAAAAAGAAGAAGGGGAAAGATGAATGACATAGACGAAACAAGATAGAAAACATGGACACGAGAAAATGGAGGCCAAGAATGGTATTTAAAAAAAACTAGCAAAAATAGTAAAAACAAACAACCACTAATCAAGAAACAAATTAAACCATACCTTTGCTTTATCACAAATTGAACTGAGGGCCTTAAACTGAAATCAAACAAACATCCCTCCCACCCTGCGATGCATCGTCGCGCTAAAAATGATTTCTTTTGGTCAGTCCTCTGCACATTTCCATAACAGACGACCCAAGGGAGAGAAACAACCCTGAAATCCATTTTTCGTCATTTGAATATTTTCCCGCCTCGGCCATTCCGACGCCATCTTGCCAAAGTACTCTGTGGCGCGTCCAGGCAAAATCAACTTCAAAGGGAAATGAGGTGGACGTGTAATCGGCTTTTGTTTTGTTTATACACACATTAATGAACTTGTTTTGCATATGGAATAAATAATATGCTGTTGGGCTTGAGTGACGAATTTCAGGAAATAATTATTCTAAAAGAAAGTTGTCGATATCCCTAGAGACAGTTTAGTTTCATGAGTGATGAAACAAATCAATGAAATGAAGATATTCGAACAACAATCCCACCAGGTTAGAAAGTTTCCTTCCAAGGTCGATTCGAATGTGTGTCCTCTCTTGAAATAGCTTCAGGTTGACAAACAAATTTAGTGCTGCGTGCGATTGAGATCTGAACCCCGCACCCTGTGGTTCACGACCTGGTGACATAACCACTAGTCCACAACATGCATAATGCACATGTAGTTTGATAGGATAAGTCTCCTCGATACAGTCACACCACCAAAACCCACTACAAACCGACCGATGGTATGTCATTGGTAGATTGATCGGTCTGTAGTCGGTTTTGATGGTGTAACTGTAACCGAAACCATGGACCTAGAGTAGTAGGTCCATGCCAAAACCGACCGATGGTATGGTCATTGGAAATAGCGTAATATATTTGATCGGTCAGGAGTCGGTTTCGTTGGTGTGACTGTAACCGAAACCGACCGATGGTATGCCATGGGTAATAACGTAATAGCTTTGATCGGTCAGGAGTCGGTTTCGTTGGTGTGACTGTAACCGAGACCGACTCCAAACCGACCGATGGTATATTATATTGCCTTTGGTAATAACGTAATAGCTTTGATCAGTCTGGGGTCGGATCCACCGGTGTGACTGTCACATTAAGAACTATGTTCGGTTTATCAGAAGGAAGTGCTATGGAGGGGGTCAATGGAACCTCCTTGCTTGCTCCAAACCCTACCTATTTTTTTCATCGCGTGTGAAGGCTGTCGCCGATCCCTCCGTCTTTTCTCTTTTTCTGAAGTTAAACTAAAAGGTCTCGGCGAGTTTGATGAAGATGATTGTGACAGTCGGAAAAAGTGACAAATACATGCCAGATAACAAACAGGAAAGAAGACACTCGATTGAGCACTGGTCAGGAAGGAGTATTATCTTACTCATCCTTCCCCCCTGACATGGATGTCTATAGCTGGGACTTGAGGCAAGATAACTGCGTATGCGCCGCGGTGAAAACGATTGCGTGTCTTCGGGGAGAACTCGAGGCGCTTGAAGAAGACATTAAAATGAGACGGGAAACATTTTAAGACTGGAGTTCTGTGTGTGACGAGGCAATATTGACGAGTAGTTAATGCCAGTCCTTCCCCTTTCCCATCTAAGGAGTCAGTCACACTGCGACACCGAAATCAAACCGGTCGATGGCATGTCATTGAAAATAACGTGACAGCATTAATCGTTTGCGATTCGGTTTCGTTGGTGTGACTGGTCATTATATGATGATGAATTAAAAACAGTGAAGTGTGTCAATATCTGCATACGGATACATATATTTTAATAGACAATTAACGATCTTAGAATTATTATTGGTGCGGGTAGGTTCGAACATTCCTGTATAATTTCGATCAAAGTTAATATGCTCCTTTTCATACGTATAAAAAACAAAACATATTTTTTTCTTTTGATTGGAACTTGCGGATGTTTGCACTTGTTTTCGTGGTTCTCTAGAATCCGTAGCAACAACCCGTTCTAGAATATCATCAAGGTTTCTAAAAAAAAAATGAAAAATGTATAAAATCCCTTGCTCACGGACCAATTATAAATATACAATTAATAAGAACCCAAATCCCTCAAACTTCTACTTTTTTTAATTTAAAGGACTTTGAAGATTCCTAATCTGAGCGAAATCAGCACATTTTTCCAGATAGTGCAGGCCTATAAAACATTTTTAACGCAGGATGAGTTTTCATACTCCTTGTTGAACATAGTTCATGCTTTTATACTCTTAATTTCAGGTTAGTTTGTTTTGAAGTGCATTTACGTGCAACTGCATTGATGCCATTTATGGTTACCCACTAAATGACCACATAATTAACACGTAGAATTAACGCTGAAAACAAAAGAATCGAGGGACGACACGCATCGCCAGGACGCCTGAGCCCTTTTCCCCCACATCCTCCCCGGTGTCAACTTGCGTTGGCCCGCTGAAGATAGAAAAATGTCGGTAGGGCTGACGTGCGTTTCCGCACCGAGCACGCACCACTGCAAGAGCATTTCCCAGAGTATTTTCTTTGATTAGTTCTTTCTTTCTCTCTTCAGATTTCCTTTAGTGTCGCGGAGGGGGTGTTGTTGTAGGAAATATATTTTTGTACACATTTCAAGTGTCATAGCCATGTAGGCTTCTCAAGCACGACGGGATAGAATATTGGCAAGGAAACTGGTTGGTCACGTGATTGTCTTCTCCCATCAAGCATCGCGATATTCTTAACTACATCGTTTTGAAGTCTGGTGTAGTTTTATGATTTTTATTCTCTTTAAATGCCTCTTCTGGTTATCATATTCATTTAGGCCCTAACCCGGGGAGGGGGATTTCCCCAGGTTCCGCGGAACACCGCCGTTTGCCCCAGCAAAATCAAAAATGGAAAGAAAAAGGAAAGAAAATCGAAGGAAAAAAGAGAAGGGGAGGAGGAAAGGGAAGAAAAAAAGATAAAAAGGAAGAAAAACAAAGGGAGGAGAATAATTGGAAAATAAAAAAATCAGGTCATTATATAAAACAAAAAAATTCAACTCAACTCAGATAAGAATATCAAACATTCTGAGCTCGCGCTTCGCGCTTGCATCATTTATTCACTAAGATAACAATCATTTTCATGATTATACAAATTTAATAGAATGTCCTGTTTTTAGGTTTAAACATTAACAAAAATCACCTCATGCTTTGCGTTCGCAATAAGTTCTTATTATTGGATACTTTTTGTTCTTTATTGAAAACGCCCCCAAACACATCAAACACTGTCAATTTTTCGGATCGGAATATCAAAAAAATTCTGCTCTGAATAATCATTCCAATGGATTTTCATATTGATTATCATTGTAGCACAAGCACAGTCTGACTGGTGATAATCAGACAGACAATTAAAGCATTAAAAAAAGAGAGAATACATATGTATATTGAGAATGAAAATTCATCGATGGACCCCCTAATGACACTACTCTGGGGGGAGGGAGGCAAATGTACATTAAATAATTTTAAGTTCAGTTCAGATTTTCAGCGTTTAACAAAATTAAACAACTTTTCTAAAAAATTAATGTAAGTAATAATAGTCTAATATTTGACTGCCTCGACAAAGGAGCTCAAAACTGACATGATATTTGCTCCGGCGACAATTGCTCCGCTGTAAATTCCACACATTAACGGAATTACAATGAATGACCAACTCCACCCCTTGATTTAACACTATACCCTATCCTAAACATATACCCCTAAACTTAATATAAAACCCTGTTGCAACCCTAACCTTATATCTTAGACATAATATAAAACCCGGAGCATTTATCGCCAGAGCAAATGTCGTGTCACCTTTCGTATACTTTTTGTGAAGGGATAACGATCGTGGTCGGAGTTGGATCGTGTATTTTAGGTGAGTCAGAAAGACTAAATTTGGAATCGTTGGATGTTAAGATGTCAAACACAAGACGGGAACTCCGTCGAGGATTCAAAGGAGGAAACAGTCTTCAAGCTTCCTCTGAGAGTGGGAGAGAGAGATAGGTAGATAGAGAGGGAGAGATGGAGATGGGGGAGAGAGGGATGGAGAGAAGGGGGAGGGGTGGTGAGGGGAATAGAAGGGATGGAGAGAGAAGGAGGGAAAGGGAGAAAGCAGTGGCGTAATGAGCCAAAATTTTGAGGGGGCTTGATGGGGCGTATCGGGCAAAATCTGTTATAAAGTTGCGAGCGAGCGAAGAGAGCGAGCAAACATGTCGACAATTTAATTACAAATATCACATTTTTGTGATAGCTTTTTGACATAATATTCAGAAAATTATATCATAGTTCACCATTCTCTCTTTCATGAAGGTTAGTGATTAATCGCTAATTTGAAAGAACAATTCTAATTGGTTCCCAGTCAGTCTACTGAACAAAATGCGCATGCAACAATTACTGTGATAGGCCATTTCATTTAGCGATCAATCGCCAACATTCGTGTTACTAGTACGTGGCGCTGTTCTTTTTTACTTTGTTGGTCTTTTTTTTTTTTTTGGGGGGGGGGGGGGCAAGCACCCTCAAGTCCCCCCTTTATCTGTACGCCACTGGGAGAAAGTGACAGAGAGAGAGAGAGAGGCAGTGAAATCAGCACAAGCATGACTGGAGAACCAGGAAGAGAGGAGTCGTCGAGGAAGGGGAAAGCGTATGATTCAAGAAAAATAAGTCCACATTGCGTGATTATTTTAATTCGTCATCCTTCTTCGAGAGATGTTATTTTGATTCTTGATCTACTCCCCTGTCTCTCAATTTCTCGGACTGCATGTCTCACGGATGCCAATGCACTTTGACATATCTATCAAGCTCAGAAATTTACAGTTCTTTTTTTTAATAAGAATTACTTCGAATTCCAATTCATTTCCAACAGAAAAAATGTAAGTTCTTTTACAATATAAATTACTTAGCATTTGAATTCAAATGTATCTAAAGCAAATATCGTTTAAAAAAAATCTCATTGAATACAATTTAGTAACAGAATAAATGTCATGAATACACGATTTTATGAATACGTAAATTATCATTCGTCATGTTCACATCATAACACTTTTAAGACATACACATTCTAATAATGAATTATTAGAATAGTGACATTCACGGGGGAGGGTTACCAAGATTTGAAATATGCGTTAGGTTCATGTGGTTTACACCGTATCCTTTCCAGATTTTTTCCTTTTTTTAATCACATATTTTGTTGAAGACACCATACATGCCCCAAGGTTGGGTGTGTATGACAATTTGAGAAAAACAATCAAGTTACATCGCGTGCGAGCAGAAGGCGGCAGCCAAGTCTGGCAGAAAGACAATGGATTTAGCTTTGTCATATATTGAAATTAAGAATGTGATTATAAATTAGAAAGCCAACTAAAGTGGAAATATCGCAGATCACATCGGTATACAGATGAATCAGGGAAGTGTTATAAAGCGTGCAGAAGAATAAGACAAACTACATCAATATTCAAAATACCCCTACGTGGAACTAATACATATATAAATTTCGGTTTCGTATATTCAGCTTCAAATGACCAATCCACATTAACAAGTATAAATCACAACTGATTATCAAAGTTATATAAATTTAAAAAATGTAAGTAAAACTTGTTAAGTCATACGAATTCCTAAATCAGTTATTTAAAAATAACACCTATAGGACAAAAAGTACGATTAAAATACGTGCAAAGAAAACACTGGCGTAATGAGCCAGACATTTTGAGGAGGCTAGTTATGACGTATCGGGTAAAATTAGTAGTGAGCGAGCGATGGGAGCAATCAAAATTTTTGACATTTTTATCACAGAAATCCAATCTTGTGATAGATTTTGACATAATATTCAGGAAAGAATACCATATTTCATCCCTCTCTCTTTCCTTTTCCCTTTTTCTTGGTTGGGGGTGGGGCAAGCGCCCCCAAGCCCCCCCCCCTCATCTGTACGCCGGTAGTACAAAATGTGAGATAGCCCTTTGAACGTGAATGTTAAAGCTACAAGTTTGATTTTAAAATGACACAATCACACAAAGAGAGCCGACTCCAATCCGAATGATGGTCTATCATTGGTAGTAATGTAATATTTTTGTTGTGGGTCTGCAGTGACGTACAGATGGGGGGCTTGGGGCGCTTGCCCCCCCAAAAAAAACACGACCAAGAAAAAAAAGAGAGAAAATGAAAGGAAAGGAAAGAGAGAGAAGGGTGAAACATGATATTGTTTTCTGCATACTATGTTAAAATCTATCACAAAATTTGATTTTGTAAATGCAGAAATTTTTGCTCGGTCGCTTAGCTCCTTCACAACTTGTGCTTGATACGCCATATCTGGCCCCCTATTTTTTTTGCCTCATTACGCCACTCAAGTATATAATCATAATGCTAAAATGAGCCGCAAAACAGAGTGTTCAACAAGCAGCCATGTTGGAGAACAATAAAAACCTGTACATCGAACCGTGGTCGATCATTTTTCTAATCATGGACCTATCCACGGAGGATTATTCTATTGTTACTGGGGGTACTGAGCATTGTCACAGCACCCCCAGTAATATACAAATAATGGATGCAGCCGAGTGCGTTAAGGCGACCGCACACCTTACGATTGGTCTGCGACCCGATTTTGGAATAAAACCTAGTAGAATTTGATGCTAATATTGAGACATGGAATATCTTACTGTGTAATGTTCGAAATCATGGTACGAATGTACCTATGTTCAAGTCTGTGACTATGCTATCATCCTTCTTAGAATAAAAGCAAATTTAATATCTAGTCGTAATGACGTCATAGCAGTCGTATGATTGGCTACGATTTGAAACTAATTTGGCCTTTACTCCAAAATAAAGGCTTGCAATCTTTCAAAATGGTTATAATAGTATTCTTTCAATTAATTTTAACCTCAAATAAAATGATATGTTCCATTCACATTTTCATAAAATGAGAAAAACTCGATTTGTTTCAAAATCGGATCGCGAACAGTCGTAAGGTGTGCGGTGGCCTTTAGTGGAAATGCAGATGTTGTTGTTTGTTGGAAATTAATGGCGACCAGTCATATTTGACTATTACCGCCAACTCGTTAGGCCAACTATTATTTTCTTTCTTTTCTTCGACGTGTCCTTTAAAGGCACGCGAGGTTCCTTTAGATAGGTGCCGCACTGTGCACGAGCCGCTGGCGGCGAGTGCCCAGTGTCCACCATCTGAAGAAACCGAGCTTTCTCTGCATTTACTTTTACGCACGACAGAGCAAGTGCATTATAAAATAGCAACACAGAAACAAATTCTTAAAAAGTTACAGTACAGCTTTGTTGGACTTCTACCGCACTGGTCTGCTTGAGCGTGCAATGTCAATTTTCGTTGCGCACCTTATGCACTGCCGTGCAACGCACAAAAAAAGTTGGATGTCACGTGACACGTATTGGCCAATCGCGATGCTTGAAATGATACACATATTTTATAACAATAGATAATCCTCCGTGGATAGGTCCATGGGCCTAATGCACAGGTTTCCCATTGTTATGGCCGCCATGGTTTAAACAGTAATTTTGAGGCTTCGCATGAGGATTCATGCGTGGAGGTCTCAGAAAGAACACATTGTGCGCTGTGGTACTTGGTTTCGAACCCATGACATCAATATTACGAGGCAATGGCGCCTAACACTGAGCCTGTCTTTACAACTAACCATTAAAATCGTGACATCACAACATGGTCCATGGTGAAACACACATCATGTACATGAACGGGTCCAACACAGTCCCACATGCTTATATTTTTGTCGGGATAATTCATCATCTTCATTGACCGAACTTATTTGTCGTCAGTCATAGAAGTTATTTCGAATCGTCATGATCGTCAACGGGTGAGTGAAACAAAGAAGGGGTGGGTGCAAGTATTGGGGTGGGGGGGGGGTGGGGTCATTAGCGAAAGCAATTATCAGGGGTCAATTGCAATTTGTACTTTTTAACTTCCTGTGAGCCGACCTGACATGATATGCATGTAGACAGTCGAAGAAGGAGACAGATAATTTGTGAGAATTGCAGAGAGATTTGACAAGGTCCCTCTAAAGCTGGAAGGGTCGGTATTGTTTTCCATATTTCATATCATATCTCCCTTTCTGTTGCAGCCGACCCCGCGCGCTCTTACCCTCAAAAGCCCGGCTGCTCTTACCACGAAGCTGGGTGGTCCCCATCGCTGGAGTCCTGGGGGTCTTGTAATGCATGTGATCGGTGGATCTCCGCGACAGACGCAATATTAGCCGGGCTTGTCATGCATGGAGAATGGATGGCATGCCGCGTTTAGACGCACAGAACATGTGTTGGAACGTAATACCGTTGAAACTTCATCCCGTATTATGGGCTCTGTCAAGTTCGCCCGACGCATAAATCTTAGGGACGAGGTTGTCATCGAATCGGAACATAATATGGCGGTGTTGCTCTCTGTGGCTTTTCTGTCCGCAAGCTCATTTTGTAGTACGAGAGCGCCAGTGATTGATAAGCGCGCGGGATTTCGGGGGTTTTGTTGTGTGTGCGGTCGTCAGGGGAGAAAGATAAAAAAGAGTTCTGATAATAGCAGAACTCTTATTGAAAATCATACATTGGAACATATTATGTTCCAATGTATGATTTTCAATAATTAACACGGGAAAATTGAAAGAGTAAATTTGACAGATTATACTACGTGGTCAGGTCGCCTTGCAAACTCACTGCGTCTTTTAGCGTCAATAAGCCAGTTTGAAGCTTAGATAGTATCTTTCACATTACTTTAAACTGCACAAAGGGTTTCATTACTAACGTACTGTAAAAGCGAATTAAGTTAATGATTGAATGTAATATGTTATGTCTGAGGAAGAAATAAGAACGGATGTAGAAACGCATAATGACGTCACATCATTTTGTCACATTATCGTCTTTATTCGTCTGTACTGTGTGGGACTAAAATGCTAACAACAACAGCAGCAACAACAAAAAACATTTAATTGTAATATTAGGATGAATAGACACTTGGGTCTACAAAAACTTTTCATTTTCAAAATTCACGTCCTGTTAAGCTACTTCTTTGAACCCATATTGCAGCCTGGCCCTCAAGGCATTTTCTTGGTCTTTATCTTATCGAGCGCGTAGGCAATTTTCAGGGGAACGCGGCGGACCTGGAGGGAATAGCTCGTCTAATACCTAAACACACTCGAACAAACGCAATCTCTTCGAGTTAAAATTACCGTAACGAAAATTCGTCATAAAAATGTGACTCTTCCGAAGGGCAGGTCGCGAATTGCGGCAAGGTGTTCTTATTTTGGGAAGCGTTGCATTTAAACGCTTTAATCATAAGCGGCTGTGACGGAAATTGGGCTCGCCAAGTAGGGCCACACAAACCTTTACTTACCTCTCATCCGGTAGATTTCGCTGGGGTCATGTATAGGGTGATACTATGAAAGATGTCGTAAATTAAACGGTTTTTATTTCAACGATGGGGGTCCGCGAACTCAAGAAGCCATCGAGGCCCAAAGAAAATGCCAAAGTGCGTTGAACGTAAATGAGTATGCAAAATTTATTTTATTTTCTCAAAATCCCAATTTATATCGTTATGGCCTCATGTAATAGAACACACAAGTAATGCACTCATGTGTTCCAAATTTCCACCACTGACAGAAATAAATGAATGAATAAATATATGTATATATAAATAAATGAATAAATAAATAAATAAATAAATGAATAAATAAATGAATAAATGAATGAATAATGAAATAAATAATAAATTAAATGAATAAATACATAAAATCAACTAATTTACTCATTAAGTTTCTGCGTATTGAAAATAATTGCTAGTAAACCCCCGGAAAAATAGAATCATATAGCTAGGACCATGTTGCTGGAATGTTTCTGGTATATATATATATACTGTCCGATATATTAGATTCTTATTGAATGATGGAAATAAATAGAAGAGGATTGTCGATTCCAGAAACTAGAGAGTTCTAAATATAAAACAGTCTGATGTAAATGAATAAATGAATGAAATAACGAAATAAATCAATAAATAGTAAAAATAAGTACATGAATAATTCAATAATTAATTCATTAATTCAATAATTAATTCATTAATTCAATTCATTTCATTCAAACATGTATATTCATTAATTCTCTCCTGAAAATATTCATATAAAGCTTACAAAAGAGAGATGTATAAACTTATCTCAGGAAAACCACATTTTCTATTTATGTCCAATTTACTATTTTCTTTAAAAATTGTAAAGATAATGGGAGATTTTGTGCCCTTTTACAAACGCCATCACTCCTGATCTAGATTATTTGGCATATATATATCGGTGAGAAATATTCCCGCCTGTTGTGTCTCGATTGAACCTGGTCCTTCATATCAAGTTGTGAAAAGAAAATTGAATAAGCCCTACACTATCAAAACCCTAATCAGGATCTATTATAGAGAGCACAAACAGGTTCAATACCCTCCACTATACACTACAGGAAAGATTATGAGTGGGACTGCAGTGAGGTGAAATGGCACAGAATTTGAAATGATGGAATGAGTGTCGATTTCAAAGCACGCCTACATGCTAAATAAATACCAGCACAGTGACAAAAAATTTGTATATTGACATGGCAATACGCATTTTTTCCGGGGGGGGGGGGGCAAGACGCATAAACTATTTTTTTTTGGGGGGGGAAAAGGCAAGAGAAGGAAGCGGCCGAGCTTGTCTTGGTGGCACTTTGGATTTTGTTCACACTTTAAGTGAATTATGTGAAAAAAATTCAATAAAATTTTGTTGGGGGGGGGGGGGGATGCGGCCCCTGCCACCTATGCCGTGTAAGGCCATGTATATTGGCCCTTTCCACACAATGTCCACACATCTCATCCCCCCATATATCAGTACATGCCATACAGGTTTATTCTCATCTTCCCTTTCAACATGTTCAAGTTGCGCAATTTTCGCGTTTCACAAGCATAATGTACCTTTTAACCTGTCTTAAAAAAACTTGTTTTAAGCCACTTTATTGGTGATATTTATGATTATAAATGGTCTGTAAAACTGCTCATTCTTACTTTTCTGTTCCTTATCACACATTACGTCAACATGTTCACTTCTTTTTATTAATGTATTCCCCATATTCTCTTTTACTTGTTTTACCAGATTAACACCAAATCCAATGTTTCAGACACAACATAAACCAATCGCTTATGCTTTATAACCATGATAACTAAATTCAGGTTTGAATAATGTTGAACGAAATCCTAATTTTCAGAATTTTCAGCTGCATCACATTTCACTTAACTGTAATAATAATAATGATAATAACGCAGTTCTTGTATAGCGCATATCACGTTATGTCATAACGTCCCTATGCGCTTCCAAAGGACTTGGATATTATTACCCCGCCTTTAGCCCCGCAGCCTTTTACAGCGCGGTGGCATTTCAATTTTTGCTGGTTCCTATCTTTACTTTGTGAAACGTCAACAAAAATAAAAAATATAAATAAAACAGAGGATATAAGAACCAGAGAGCGAGGATTGGAATTAAAAACCATATACGTTCTTTGGTAGCCCGTATGAGGTGTTGGTGTATCTTTTTACTCGGCATGAAAGCGTGATATGGAGTGGTCTAGTCATCAATTATCCTAATTGATTGTTTTACAAAGCAGGTGAGTAAGTAACTAAAATATCGGAAGAATTTCATTTTAATACATCCATTGAATATTACGATAGACATTGAGAGAGTTTTACGCCCGTTGGAAAGGTGAAAAAAGTAAAATTGTGCATCGAAGACGGTGGCATTATTACTGGGGTTTAGGTTATGTCATAATTATTTACAAAAATTAAAAAATTGATAATTATTGATTTTTTTTAAAGATATTACTTGCCTTCGCCTAGACAGAACCATGGGGCTCATTAACATGATTAAGCACAAGCAACGGATGTCCTATGTTCCAGATTTCCAAGAATAAATGTGGAACTTTGATTCAAATGATTTTTTTTGGCGGGGGGGGGGGGGGGGCTCCATCCCATGCACTGATACACCACCAGTACGCAAGAGGAGTATGTAATGAGCAGATACGAGATAGGGTTGATGTGATGGAATAAGGAGGGTTTTTTTTTTTTTTTTGGGGGGGGGGGGTCAGTCATCCCCATAAACTTGAATAAAGACCAGTTTGTTATAACCACGAAAACCAAGTGCGGTTTCGTTAAGCGTTGTGTACGAGTTGTTTTAAACATGAAAGTCGTGATCAAGAGGGGATGGTGGGAGTGGGGGGGGGGGGGGGCCTTCGGCATATCTTTGGTCTTCACTCATTGAGGGATCTTATTCTTGGGAGAGATACCACGGATGTATCTCGTTTCCCTAGCCACGCGAAAGTGCAATGGTCGTACACAGGGGACGTTCCCTTGCCCCCGTGATCCGTCTGATCCTCCGAAGATAGGGGTGAAAAGGGAGTTGGGGTGGTGAAGAGAGGGGTAAGCGAGGGGTACGCGGAGATTGAAGAAGGGGGTAATGGGGAAAGTGGAATATGGGGATGAAATTTCGAAGGATGAAAGGGGGGATTCGAGGGGTAAACATGGCGAAAGGGGTAAGAAGGGAGGGGGGGGGGGGGTACACGGCTAATATAAAAAGAGGGACGCAACCAGGATTTCAAATTGTGGGAGGGGGCAGAGGGGCGCACGGTGACCGAAAGAAGATATGAGGGGTGATAAGTGTATCCGATCTAAAAGGGTAATCAAATTGGTAAAGGGGCAAACATTGTAAATGCAGATAGAAATTGCCAATGAGGGCAATCTTCAATCTGATCCAGCGGAGACAGGGAGAAGAGGGGAGTTCAAGGGGGTAAAAAGAGAGGGGTAAGCGACGGGTATATGCGGTGATTGAAAGAGGGGGTGATGGGGGTCAGCGGAGAATTAATATCGACAATAGGGCACGGTGTATCCATAGAGCTATTACAGAATAGCTCCATGGTGTATCCATCTGATCTGCCGAATATAAAGGTGATGAGGGGAATAAGACATTATAAGGAGTGGGTATTCTCTGGATGAAATAGGGGATTAGGATTAGGATTAGTGTAATGAAAGGGATTCGCCATACTTGTACATCTACCGAAGATATTGTGATGGAGATATTTTAGTGTGTTATAACTTATAAGAGGGGGATGGAAAGTGAGTGTATATAAAATATATAAGAAAAAAAGATAGCAAAAATAATCTGAAATTCGCAACCGATAAACGTAAACAAACAGAATCAATGAATTACTACCGATGAATGACTGAACAATAATTAATAACCACTTTTGTGGGCAAAGTACTTTGCTAAAACAATTTTGCCAGGTGTTAGAATCTCGCTTGAGTCATACATGCTTAAATCCAAGAAAGCAGTCTCGCAGGAAATCAGATAAATAAAAACAAGAGGATTTTCGTCTCTTCAGATGTCCAAGCTAGATGTGTTGTGTCACGCTTTCAATCGTTCGCGTCGGTGAAAAAGTACAAACCGAGACCGCCTCCTACCCCCTCTTACATTTTAAGGTTCAATCTGGTTCCAGAACATTTGGTATTACTGCAAAGGAAATTGTGACAGACCAGTAAAAACAATTCAATGCGCGCGATTCACGTATAACCTAGTATTCAATCACATTTTTTGCGATAATAATCAATTTAAAGAGTGACACAAATAATTATGTATACATAATGGTAGATGGTACTAAACAATGCAGGCATTGGTCATGTCTTTGAGATGAAGGTCGACGTATGTTAGAGGTTACTTTTCATATTTTGAAACTGTCCAATCAATTGTCCCCTGATTATATTCAAACTTACGATAGGAAACTAGGCCTATAACATGTATAAGTTTCCGGCAAAGAATGAAAATTCTCTATAAAAAAGACTAAAGTGGAAAGAACGAAAAGGGTAAAAAATCACACCCCAGTCCCCTTTTTAAAAGGGTACTCTGTTTTGAATAGATGATAACTCTAAAGTACTTGATCACTAATGTAACATCTGGATGAGTGAGAAATTCACTCATATTTGATTACAACTATCTTAAAACTCGACCTTTCTCAGTACTCGACCTATCTCAGAACTCGATCCTCTCTTTAAAATCCTCTTCCGATATTGTACGTGTATACATTGTCTAAGGCGTGCCGGGCGGTTTCGCTGTCTCCGTAATGACTTATAAGCAAAGAAATCCGCTCTTTAATTGTCTCCTATTAACCAATGATAGCCAACTAAATTGATAACACTTGTCTTGCTCGCTACTATTGCTACCAATGCTGCACTGCGTAATGTATCTTTCGACGTTAATATCTCTACAAGTGCAAGTGCACTGTTTGTTGACATGCGCGTGAGCTGAGTTAAGCGCGAAATGGGACTTCGTAAGGGGGCGGGGTGCAAGTATCAAACGTAGCGGGGGAGGAGGGGGAGGGACTCCAATCACTGCCAATACACTAAAACCAAACCAACAGATAAGAAAAATTGTATTGTCCAATGAAATCGGGAAATGTTTTTATTTTTATTTTATTTATTTATTTACTTATTTATTTATATATTTATTTACTTATTTTATTTATTCATTTATGTATTTATTCATTTATTTGCTTATTTATTCATTTATTTATTTATTTATTCATTTATCTATTTATTTATTTATTTTATTCATTTTTTTCAGAGATTAATCTAGTCATTTTTTTGGAAGGTGAGGGGGGGGGGGGTGATGTCAGAGCCAATCTTCCATTTTCTAACATATAGATTTAGGGCTGTTCAACGTACCAGCCGGTGTCTTGTGAGACATAATATAACACGTTGTTTAAGCCTGTCAATCCAACAACAAATCGTTTAAACATTTTTTTTTATGTTTAAACATTTAGAAAAACAACTTGTTTAAAACTTTAAACAATAGTTGTTAGAGTGACGAGTTAAAAAAATCTGCCTAGAATATTAAACAGTGTTTTTACTCTGTAGGGCAATGTTTGTATAACTACAAACAGAATAATGTTATTGATAAACTTTTCAAATTGATCATTCAATAATATCCTGTCTTAGTAACAAGTAAAGAGATGAAATTATCAATGAAAAGAAAGAAAGAAATATCGAAATACTAACTTAAATATAAAAAAGGGGGAAAAAATAAGAAAGAGAGAATTAAAAAGGAAATTAAGAAGACAGGAAAGAAAGAAAGAAAGAACGAGAGAGGGATAGAGAAAGAAAGAAATATTAAAAGAATGAAATAAATAAAGAAAAAAATAGAAATAAAGAAAGGGAGAAAGAAAGAAATTAATCAATAAGACATGTAAATAAAACAACATTGTATAAGATGGATGAAAGAGGGAAAGTAACAGAGGTTGAAGGAATGAAAATGAAGAAACGAAGGATAAAAGAATAAAAACAACCCGGGACCCCCGGCTGAGTTCAGACGCGATCCAATATTAGTGCACCGATTGGGTGAAACGAAAAAGGAGAGAGTTTAGGAGCGGCGACAGATGCCGGTACTCCCCCGGCGCGCTCCCGTAGCGATCCGCTGAGCCACCGCTGTGCCGATCCAAAAAGACCATTGCTCTCGCTGTACCTTTTCGGATAAGACACGTAAATCCGAATCCCTTGTTTTTGCGAGGATTTGAATCTCTTATCGCTGTCATCATTTTTCATTCCCTCCCATCCATTCGTAATTTGTCACCCATGGAGCTAAGAAAATACCCTAAGCCCACCATGGTTGGAAGATATGAAATATTACCGTCATCGTCCATAGTCTGATTCAGTATATAACATGTATAAGAGCTGTGTGAAAACATGGAATATCGTTCAGCAAGTGCACGGAGGGAAGGTCATTATTTTCTTATATTACCCTGATGGCTGAAAACATATATAGTGAATCGCTGTCTTGTACACAATCATTTTTTTAATGACTGTGATTCAGTATAAATTATGAAAAGGAAAAAACGAGGGATAACAGAATGAAAACACAATCACAATGATTCAGTATTAATATAAGAGCTGTAAAAAAGAAGATTGTTTATCAGTCAAGTGCACTGCATGAGGGAAGGTCATTGTTTTCTTATATTGCACTAGCTGCTAAAAACATAGTTAATCGCTGTATTGCGCACACTCATTTTTCAAACCAATCTTTGTATGTGAGCCATTGCGTACGTTGATGTGAACCTGTTTAAAGTTGGTATAAATTCCCATCCATTTTACGTGAAATTTTGTTATTTTAATTTTTTTGTGAGAGACATTATGCTGTTGGAGGAATTGTTGGACTTGCATTGAATGCGTTGAAATTTAATACATATTTGCCCCCATTTCCCAAAAATGACAAAGTACATAATAATAATCATGATAATAGAGATGACAAAGATTACAAAAATTATTTTCTAAATTCCAATTTGAATAATGGCATTCTTATCGAAATAATTGAAAGAAGTTTTCAAATTTCCGGAAAAGTGCATTATTGAAAATAGTTCACGATTTTTTCCGTAATGATATTCAATCACGTGAATTATGACTAGTTGCAGCCCGATAATTGTGTGATCATGTAACAATGAAAATCTGAATACTTGAAAGTAAAAATAAATAAATGTAAAAGAATAATGGAGGACCAACGCCTTTTTAGTTCCACACTTACGGATCTTGTACTATTAGTACACAATAAGGTTGTAGTTTCGAACCCGGGCTTGCGCATAACGAAACTTCTATCTATTTGTACTATCGCCTTTAAAAAAAAAAAAAAACGTTTGCCCGACTGGGATAAAACGTTCTGGTCGAATCGGGTAATATTTTTTGGCGAGACTTCTGAAGCAACAAGCAAGAATCCCACCCCTGACGAGCCAAATGAGAAAGACTGACCTGTACATGAGGGATCAAATCCTTTTATGAAATGATAATTCCTATTGATAACAATGCCATGGACACGCTAAGCCAATTTGTCCCAAGCGGTCAATAATAAGTACTATCTACCGCTTGAGATAGGGATCAATCGAAAGCCAATTTGTCCCAAGCGGTCAATAGAATGGACTATCTACCGCTTATGAGATCGTGGTCAATCGTTTTGTGATTGGATCATTGGGGAATCAATTTTCAAAAAAAGGGCGGTCAAGTTGGAAAGGTGTAAGCCGATTAAATCGGACGCCCCAGCCGGGAATTCCTCTGGTCAACCTTAACTGGATTTTATTTCGATTTGTCTCCAACGAATCTGTCTCCATTTTCATGATTTTGCAAAGGCTATGTCGACTAGAATTCCCACTACCAAGAAAGTATGTACATGATATACATGTATCGACCGTATACAAAAAAGATAAGCATTTCCAATGTTTTGAATGATTCTGGGCCATGAGATAATTACTGTGCAATATTATGTTTCAAAAGGATTGGAATAATATTTGCTTATATAATACAAATTTTTTGGCATTTTTTAATCGTTGTATTCATGAACAACGCGATGATGATTTCAAAACTGCATCTATTTGTCATCCATTTATATATTCATTCATCAATGTATTTAGTTCATTAATCATTTTGATAAAGTTTTCTATATTTCCGTATGTAATCGATCATTTTTTTCACGTTCCCATTTGGTTATTCATTTTTTCTTTATTGTATTTCGTGCAATCAACCCCAATCTACAACTCTTCATATCCCCATTAACATTATTTCAATTAACAAGCAACCGGCAACGATTAGTGGCCAATGTCAAAACACTTGTGCACACCTATTCTTCTCTTCTATTAAAACAAAAATGCATGAGCATATACTTGATGCTTGAAATATTAGTTAAAAATACAACAATACAGAATTCTTTACCACATACAGACGGTTTATTAGGAAAATCTTGGTAATGTGTATCAGAACGATTTTTGAGCGGGAGAATACTAAACAGCGAAATGTCACATTCAACATCCAAGCACCGTCTGCCAACCAACTGCGTAAAATCGCGAACATGACAGATTGTTCTCAATTTATCCATCTCCATCAGAATACAGAAACAGTGAAGACAGAACAGAGATAGTGAGCCCATTCTCTTATTGGATTTGTCCGACTTTCGCGCAGAGCATTTAACCAATCAACGAGGTTTAGGGGCTAAGAAAATAATGACAATACAATTACGGGGGCTTATCAAATTCGTTCCAATTTGCAATTGAGCCTCCCTCTCTCCTTTTTATCAATTCACGCGGTCGTTGGTCGCTCCGAGTAGCACGCAGCCGACCAAATCCACTTTTCTAAATTCAATAATTGACTAAAATCAACAGGAATTTACGCGCCTATGTTGTCTTCGCTTTATGGGCTTAAGGTGATACGATTTGGGGGTGATTTGGTCTTCATCCCGTTTCACCCCTAAATTGATGGGAGGGGTAGATTTATTAGGTGAAGTAGAAGCGCGGTTATAGCAATAGCTATAGAGAGGAGAATGGTTGCCATGGAAACTACGAAAGGAAGAAACATGTGATCGAAATCCTATCTCTAGCGTAGCATATAGGCCTATAGGTACAGACTGATGTGGGTATAATTTATGTTCTGATGACGGTCGTACTACTACCATTTTCGAAGTCATTTTAAATAGTCAGAAGGAGGCTAGAGTTCAGAATTTGGGGGTAACCTTCTTATAAGAGATAAAGGGTTTGATAATTATAAGGTTATAAATGAATTACATTTTTATGTTGAAAGCTCGCTCCATTACTGCTATTTCTCCAGGTGATTTATGGACCTCGGTGAAGCAAGGGTTTGTTTTATTTATTCTTCCTTTGCCCTCATTTTTCAGTGGCGTACAGATGGGGGGGGGGGGGGGGCTCTTCCCCCTCTAAAATTTTCACGACCAAGAAAAAAATAAAGAGAAAGAAAAGTGTTAAATATGATATCATATCTGAATATTATGTCAAAATCTATCACAAAGTTTGACTTTTGTAATAAAAGTGTTGACATTTTTTCTCGCTCGCTTCGCTCGCAACTGTTTAATACATTTTGCCCAATACACTACGTCCCCCTAAAAATGTTGGGCTCACTACGCCACTGACTTATTTCGATTTGCTTTCACCTTAATACATAATTGCAAGCGATAACGAGTTGTGTATCGAAATTACAATTGAATATTGCAGAAAAAACATTACTTAGAAATATATTTAATTATCTAATAAATTACAATTATTAAGTAATATTCTAGCAATCCATTCACACCCATGCCGTCAAAATTATTGTCATAATGCAATAAATAAGTTTACAATCACTGTCAGTTAATAAACAATATTGGCTGGAAGTCCATTAATATGCATCATCCGCCATCCACAACGTGGTCCCGTCAATGAAATCGCGTCAGGGGTGTAACCATTAATTTTCCACACGCGTGTCTTCAATTAAGGTAGGCGGAGTAATTTTGTTTTCAACGCTTTTTTTTTCGACGAGCCAATTACGGAGCTGGAGAATTAGGGGCGCATGCCCCGAAACGGCAAACGCCGCGCCTGTAGCTTGGGGGCACTTACGCGTAGACTGACGGGAGAGTGGACAAGGGGAGGAGCGGAAAAAAATATAACGAACTGTTGTAAAATGAGATAATGGGCTTATGTTATTTATCTGAGCAATTAACCAATTACATCCAGGCTCGTTTATGGCATTTCAAAAGGTCCCGCTCAGAAATAATTGATTTAAACCAAGGATCGCACTCTTATCTCACTCTACTCTTTAATTAACTCTTTAATTTCGTGATCGATGATTGGTAAAGTTAGGAGAGTGATATCAACCGGGGATATCAAAAGCGAAGGGGGAGAAGGGGGGGGGGGGGGGGGGCAGAGTGGTTGGGAAAAGAAAGTGTCAGAAAAGGAATACGTCCAGGTTAATATAGGTCTATCTGATGTTAGCCTATTCATAATTATGGCTAATGAAGAGACTTCGCAATATGAGAAAGAAAGTCACAGATTATTAAATAAAAGAAATAAAGCCACACAATGAATTGTAAGGGCCCTCTTTGATGAAAGTAGGAAGGAGGGTGTCCCCACTTTCCTATCTTTTTATATATTTGGTGCCTTAATTTCGTCATTCTTCGCCAACAAAATCCGTTTTTCTTATTGACTGTACTGTAGGCCTATAGGCCCTATGCACAAATATGGAACAATTTTCTGCTCCATAGTTCAAGGGTGGGGCACAGGGGCACGTGCCTTGCCCCACCCCCAAAAAAAATATCGATGGGTAAGTGGATCCGATAAGTGCCGGTGACCTTTTTACTTTTCAGAAAACGCGTCCCGACGCCTTGTTAATATAATTAACGAACAAAGACCTTATATTATACGTTAAAGCAAATGATCTTGTCAAAAATCATTAATTCATTGATATTCACATATTTCTAAAAGTACAACGGATTTACACAGAACTTGGGCGGACGCGATGGTACGTAAATATTTACATTTTCATTTCTGTGGTTAGACCTAAAATTGAATACCAGGTGTGTCGAAAGTGACTCCAATTATAAATTCCAAGATAAGAAATAAGTGGGGGATGATCTTTTACAAATACTTTGCTTTTGAGAATAGAAGCACAAACAACATAAACAAAAACAGATAAGTGTATGCAGACACAGTTTTTAAGAAATTAATGATAAGGTTATGATTTTTAAAACCTGAACGGAAAACGCAGGAACGCGGAACATAAATATTTACTAAATCGCGGCGGTACGTAAGAGAAAGCTGATTAGCAGATATTCATTTGTTATTTTGATTTGTGTCTTTATAATCATGATTCCGTGAACATCACCTTCATTTAAACTGTATGTTTTCCCCAAACTTCCGGTGTGCGAAATTAGGGTTAATTGACGAAAACCGGTTTATTTTACAAGAAATAGAAAACAATTTTCATGATATACTATAGGGAAGTTGTTAATTTCTTATCTTCTTTCGAAGATAGATATATCATTTTCAGGGTTTCAATCTCCGCACGCGGCTGGTGACTTGTCGATAATATAAGAGCAGAATTTATTTTATGATGGGGGGGGGGCACCAAAGGTGACCGCCTCAAATCTGTTTCGAGATAATTGATGCTATGCGAGTGAGCAAGGCGAGCGATCTAAAAAAAAATCGCAATGCATTAGATGCAAAAATTGTCATTCTGACATTAAATGCGGAAGTCTTGGTCTATGCATACTTTAAGTGATTGGTATTAATTAGTAATATTGGCTTGAAATGGAAAAATGGGCTTTAAAATTCGAGGAGTACCCGCCCCCCCCCCCCCAAATAATAATAATAAGAGGGGACACCCCTCAATTCCCACGTCATCCGAGCGAGAAACATACAGAGAAATAGGGGAGAGAGGGAGATAGAAAGAGAGAGAGAGAGGGGGGGGGGGAGAAAGTAAGAAGGCTAGATAGAAAGAAAGAAATAAAAAGAAAGAAAAAGGAGAAAGAAAGGAAGGAAGGAATTAAGGAAGAAAGAAAGAAAAAAAAGAGTAAGAAAGAAAGAAAAAAAAAGAAAAAGAAAGAAAGAAAGAAGTTGAACGAGTGGGGGAAGATAGAAATAAACAAATGAGAGAGACAGAGAAATAAAAAGAAAGAGAGAGAGAGACGGAGAGGGAGGGGGAGAGATGGGGAGAGATACAGGGAGTATACAGAGAGGACAGTAATACCGACACATCTAGCTTTCATCACCTCTGATCAATATCCCGAAACTAATCCACATCTTCCTTCCATGGCAACAACACCACCATACAACCACTAAGAACTTTAAAGGTAGAATCACCTATTCAACAACACCACCATGCAACCACTAAGAACTTTAAAGGTACAATCACCCACTCAACAACACCACCATGCAACCACTAAGAACTTTAAAGGTAGAATCACCCACTCAACAACAGCACCATACAACCACTAAGAACTTTAAAGGTAGAATCACCCACTCAACGACAGCACCATACAACCACTAAGAACTTTAAAGGTAGAATCACCCACTCAACAACAGCACCATACAACCACTAAGAACTTTAAAGGTAGAATCACCCACTCAACGACAGCACCATGCAACCACTAAGAACTTTAAAGGTAGAATCACCCTTTCAACAACACCACCATGCAACCACTAAGAACTTCAAAGGTAGAATCACCCACTCAACAACACCACCATGCAACCACTAAGAACTTTAAAGGTAGAATCACCCACTCAACAACAGCACCATACAACCACTAAGAACTTTAAAGGTAGAATCACCCACTCAACAACAGCACCATACAACCACTAAGAACTTTAAAGGTAGAATCACCCACTCAACGACAGCAACATGCAACCACTAAGAACTTTAAAGGTAGAATCACCCTTTCAACAACACCACCATGCAACCACTAAGAACTTCAAAGGTAGAATCACCCACTCAACAACAGCACCATACAACCACTAAGAACTTTAAAGGTAGAATCACCCACTCAACGACAGCACCATGCAACCACTAAGAACTTTAAAGGTAGAATCACCCTTTCAACAACACCACCATGCAACCACTAAGAACTTTAAAGGTAGAATCACCCTTTCAACAACACCACCATGCAACCACTAAGAACTTCAAAGGTAGAATCACCCATTCAATAACAGCTACAAAATCCCCTTACATTGCATCAACAACAACACCTTGCAACTGCTACAAACTTTAAAGGTAGAATCACCTATTCAACAACAGCAACAGGCACCACTGGTTATAATTCCCTTATATGGCAACACTACCACCGTGCAATCATTAAGAACATTAAAGGTAGAATCGCCCATTCACCAACAACTGCTATACAATAATGATATTCATAATCTCTTAGTATATGTTTTTACTAATTATGTTAACATCCAACATTATATCCTGAGTGGGCTCTCAAGCATTCAATGAATTCCTTTCTACCGGGGTACCCACTAACTACACCTGGGTAGAGAGTGGCAAATGTAGATAAATCCCTTGCAAAAGGACGCGAGTGCTGCGGTAGGATCTGAACCCCGGACCTTATGGTTCAAAGTCTGGAGACTTATCCACTCAGCCAAAAACACATATACTTCTTCTGAGCATGTTAGTAGCTCCATGTTCTGAGGTAACAATTAGGCCTACGAATACTACCATTCAACTTTACAAAAATAATCTTGCGATTTTTATTCACTTTTCTGTTTTTCTAAATTTTACATATCTTGCTATGAGAGACTTTTCAATGTCTTCGAAATTCCCCCCGAAATTGAATCTTTCTAAATGAGAATGTCGCTTTAACCTAATTTCGGCGCCACGCTGTCTGCATGCGTTCCAGTACAAATCACAGCTAAATAGCGTACCTTTTCCATGCTACTAATTTTCATTCACCTTTCAGTGTCGGGAGAGGGGGGGGGGGGGGGGCACAGGATGACACTGTCGCGAAGGAGGGATATGCATTAATTAGCATAAAAATGCATAATTATCTCAATTCTAAGGACCTGTGATTTTACTATAACTGCCATTGTGATCGACTGACTGCGCCGCATACAAATTATGAACACTCACTCCCTATTTCATGAGTTTTCTTCTGCTACTTCTAATGTGGAACGGCTTTGATGTGTGTGGGGGAGGGGCTGACCCCCTCAAAACAAATGAAGTGATAAAATAAAATAAACGAAAAATGGATGAATGAATAAATAAAACAAAATATGATATTTTTACGTTTTTGAACACTTTTCATTAGAAAACATCGGGTGGGGGGGGGGGGGGACGGCAGGTACCGTGTACCTCTCTCTTTCCCATCACCCCCCTTGATTTCAAATTCTCTATTTTCATCTTCTCGATGCTCTCTGTGTACCTGTGAGGAGAAGTAAGACGTTTCCCTCCGTGGAACAATTAATTTTCTCCTAGATCTCCCGGGACGGCCACAACCAACAGAGCAATCACATATCTCTCTACTCCAATATACCCTACATGCCCTACGCATCCGCATACACACGTGATATTGTTACTTTTGTCTTCGTCTTATGAAATACCACCATAATAGCTATATACCTGTAAATAGAGCCCAATAATTGCGTATATATCTAAGCAATTTATTTGCAGTTATTATCCTTGTCCTTGGATACATACATCATTATTCCACACGCGAAATGCACCGTCTCCACTCCCTGGGGAGCAACATGGCCAGGCAACTTTTTTTTAACCAGTGCACACATGCCAATCTAATACAACATATTCATGTTCGCATCCTACTGGGTACTCATTCAACACCCGAGTGGAGAATGTAGTCTTGTCAAAG